>NC_044277.2:30662994-30840494 GCF_004027225.2 Strigops habroptila | reverse complement strand
TGTTCAGTGATTTTAATAGATTCGGAATTTTATATACAGTATTCAATTTTGGCTCTAAAATGCAGATCTCAAAAGTTTTGTAACTACAATTAGAGGCATTATTTTAATTGTCATGATTTTATACCTTGTATTTGTAATAATTTATTGTTTCACTACCCAGCTTGCAGCAGAAGAACTGGAGATTAGAATGCCCGTTAAATACCTGTATCATGTTAAAAGGCCTGATGTTAACTATAAGAGTTTGTGTTTTTCATTTTTCATGACACACAGTCAAGCATCTTCAAAACACAGGGTTTGCATCATAACTGTACATGTAATTATTTATTTTTTTTAAATTAGTATAGCAAGGTTAAGCCAAGAATCCATTCTAACTAAGTACTCATACAGAAAAGTTCTCATACACAAATGAACGCTCAGTGGTAACTGGCTCATGTAACAGAAAATGTTTAGCTAAGAGATTAGTACTGATGTGTTAGTACAGATTATATCTGGCTTATTTTTTTAAGTGAAATTTAAGAAAACATATAGAAAGCTGGCAGAAAGTGTGGTGATATAATAAGATACCACTGAAAATGAGATCAGAACTTCGCAAGAAAGCAGTTAGCATAACTAAGCAGTAGGCTACTTGCATCAAAGATTTTACTTTTCATATACCTGGGATTGAGAACTCTGGGAAGAAGATGATGAATCCCATTTCTCTTTTCATATTTAAGCTTTTTAAAGAACTATTCTATGATTAAAACAAATCAGCAAACTTAGAATAACTATGATAACATACAGTAGACTTCCATAAATCATACAAAGATATTCTCAAGTAAAGCTCATGTGTTTTCCTCTGTATTAGTCCTATTCTGGTTGTACACAATGGGAAGATGCCTTCTTGAGAAACCTGTATTCTCACAATTTGTCTGGTTAGATGAGAAGTAATGATTTTTTCCAGGTCAATAATATTAAAGCATCTTTCAGCAAGGTTCCCATGAGTAGGAATATATACCATGTTTTAATGGCCCAGAATGCTGTTTATCTTGGTTCTCTGTGAAGTTCGGTAAATGGAGTGATATCAAACAATGGTGAGTAAACCACAGTATTCTTTCGGGTTTAGTTCTCAGTGCCATGGTATTAAGGCTAATATAAAAGGAAATATAATTAAAGCAAAGAATATATTTAAATAAATAATAAGACCTACCCCCAAATAAAAATTAAAAAAGCCCATTGAAACAAACAGAAAAAAAAACCAGGATCCAAACCAATATGTGGACACAGTCGTAACTTCTTAACACCTTATGGGCAGCAAAGGTCTTAGAGCGGTGTTTCAAAACCAGACAGAGATTAAATGAATGGGATTTTGCAAGAAAACCAGTTCAACACTGTAGGAACCATCAAAATAAAAATTAGATTGCCTGCTGGCTTGCAGTCTGATGGGGAAAGTCCCTCAATAGTGGATGATTTGTAAGCACACATTCTTATTTCAAACAGTAGGTTGCCTGCTCCCTGCTGTTTGAAGAGAGTTTAATATTCATAGATGCATCTACAAGCTATTTACTCTGACCCAAGTGACAGGTTTTGTTGTTTAGTGCTGCCACACCACGTGATGGGACTGCTTTGTGCTATGAACCCTGCTTTCACAACTCATGTGTTTTCAGGACTTGAGCACCAGCAGGCCAGGATGTTATTTTTATTGAACAACATCTTCCTGAAGAAAATCAGAGAACTCGGAGGGGGTGGGATTAGGGCCTTTTTGGGACCATTTTTTCTAAACCCTACAGATTCTTGGGTGCAACTACTATTTGCAGAATCTCTGTGGTTTACACAGTTTTTCTACAAAGAAAGACATAGTCTTGCTGCACAGGGTATTTTTAGAAATTCATGTCACATTTATGACAGCAAGAGTCTTACAGCTGATGACCTGGCCCGAAATCAGTATGAGCAAAAATATTCTGCCCTCCTAAATTCCCCACTTGTTTCCACAGAAAAAGGTGTTCTTCATTTGCTATACAAAACCTTGTAGAACAGCATTGCTGTAGAGCATTAAACAGCTGCTCTGCCTTTCACCTGCCCCATATATAATAGGCATTTCAGTGAGCCTGTTTATACCAGTTTAGAACCTGATAGGGTGAGAAATACTACGTACATTTAAAATGAATTATCTACATAATCTTTTGGGATTTTAGCTATAATTGCTATTTAATTTCTTACACATATTTATCAAATAGCTATCCACAATCTCCTGTGATGACCCTGTTCAGATTGCATAAAAGTCACCTGATCAAATTGCTTAGTATTCTTATTGGAGTAACTCTTCATTCCAATGAGACAGCAATTGTTCTAGAACAGGTTATGTGAAAAGGGTATAGTGATACGGAACAGGTATTTCTTCAAAAAACATTTCGTTGACACTGAAATATTTATTTAAACGATCATATAATATGGAGGAGCTAATTCAATGTCCAGGCATTAGACCTCACTGTTGTAAAGCAGTTACCAGTTCAAAATTATAAAACTCCGTTTACAGTTATGTGTTCTTAATTTGAAGGCACACTAGAAAGTTGAACTTTCTATTTCTTTCCTTCCTTCCTTCCTTCCTTCCTTCCTTCCTTCCTTCCTTCCTTCCTTCCTTCCTTCCTTCCTTCCTCTCTCTCAGTTTTAGACAAATACCTGCAAATCTATTTTTTCCCTTTAGTTTTAATGGATCTGTACAAACATATTTCTTTCTTCTGTGAGGGAACATATTCTTTGTGTTGCTTTAGTTGGATGGACAGGAAGGCTTGTTCTTTTGCACCTCTCTACATTTCAGGCACAGGAATTGAAGAAATGATTGTATGTGTGAAACTCACCCCTTCCTATGACCATTGATCCTGTGAAAGGGAGAGACAACACATTAGCTGGGATTCATAGGCTGGGAATCCATAGTCTGGAATTCGTAGACAATTATGACCAAAGAGGTTTATTTTCTACATTACACAGGCCATAAAACTTCTTTTAGTCTTTCATAGACACAGAGTCTGCATCTCTGACTGCCCTGGGTCTCTTGCAGGCCATTCATGGCAAAGTAATTTGATTCTGGTCTGTCACACAAGGTTGAGCAGCAACCTGAATATACAAATACTTGCAGCATTCATTATTGATAAGACTTGGAGAAGCATTAGATAGTGTGTTACTTAACGTACTTATTGTAGGTGACTTCAGATGGATGATGACTTCAGATAGATGAAGGATTGCACAGCACTCAGCAAATCAACATGAATTTCTCTGTTTATTTTTGAGTGTGCATGAAAGTCACGATGAGTCAGCTGCAACATAAACTGTTAACACAGCAGCTCATCAACACAGTCTGTCTGTCATCTAGAAGGTGTAATGTTTGGAGGCATTCAAGAGAATTGAAAATAGATTCTCTATGCAATCTGATCATCTTAGGTGTATTAAAAAAACAAAACCCAAAATAATTTCAGGCTAAGAACTTTGATGATACAACTTTTTTCCCATTATGTATAAAACCCACAGGATACTTTGTCATACAAGCTCTTCCTCCCCTACCCCATCCAAACCAATAAAATTATGTGGAAATACTACTGACCCTCAAACTACATTCCCCAAAGGTTCTAATGAAATCTATTAAAGCAAAGTCAGGCCCCAGTGAATGGCAAGGGTAATAATATTCACCAGATAGGCACTATGTTCCTAATTGTCATAATGTAATTGTCATAACTGGGACAGTTAAAGGTGATTGATTCTGCATCATAGATTGAGTCACGAATCATAGTAAATGGAACAAAATCTTACTGAAGTAAATAAACATTATAAGCCATGCAGTACTTAGCGATGTATCAGAAAATACCTAGAACTTGATTTAAGGTGATCCAATGCTTTGGATGTGATGGCACAGCAAGATAGCTTCTGCAGTGATAGTACTCAGGTGAAAAGGGCTTGCTGCATACCATTCTGGGCAATGAAAGACCCACTGTTTTTTAAGAGTTGACATTAAAACCAGGTAGGAAGAAGAATTTATTAAACTGGACAGAGGGACACATTAGCACATTGCTTCTGGAACCCCAGCTAGCTAACTCTATGTTTCAGATCACTTTGGATACCTTAAAATCACAAAGCAGAGTTGGATGACTGATACCTATCAGTGCAATGTCTTCTAAGCATCAGTAACATCCCTGCTACAGATTCCCCAGTTAAGGAAGAACTGCTGAGTACACTGGGACCACAGCAAAGGATGAAGCAGCTGAGGCGGTGAGAACAGGGAAAGATGAAGTACAGTTGGTGGCTTGTTGGGCAGGAACTCTATACCATGTCACATCTGTGCCAAATGTGTTATGCCACAGTTCTCAGCTAGAAAAAAAACCCAATAATTAAATGCCAGATTCTCCAGAGAAGTTCTCCACTTTTTTCTGGTCCTGACCTATTCAGCCTTTTCAGGCTTTCTGCAAGATGTTTTACTCTGCAAGCTCAGACATTATGTATTTTTCCTGGAATGGCTCCCATTTCTCTTATCATTTTTAATGTTATTGTCCCAGTTACTAAGTAACACGAAGTTGCCATGTACATCCTTCCCTTTGAATGCTATTCCTGTGTTATACTTGATACTTTAAAGCACCCAGTCAATTTGTTTAGGTACATAGAAAGATCAGAGAACCAACATGTTTTATTGGCTGAAATATTGAAATGCTTGAACTTCAACAAGCTGTAACTCTATTTAGTGTAGCATGCTTATTTGTAAGTCAGTGTTCCAGTCTGACTTCCATGCTAAATATGAAGATTATTAAGGCAAAAGAGTATATTTTGGAGATATCAATTGCATTGTGAACTACCTCAATTCTGCAGAGGGTGAGAACTTTTCAGAAGTGATGTGGCCAGACCCAACTTCAGCTGATGGAAAGTAGTTTATTTACATTTAGAGCAGTGAAATATTTTGTCCCTTGATTCAGAACCAAAGACTCCCACATTTGTAATGCTTATTTTAGACTTGCATAGCTCAGCTTTGAGTCACTTGTCAACTCATTATCCTTATGCATTTATTGGTGAACTGCTATCTGTTTGCTCTGTACTCTACAAGAACTACTACCACAAGGAAAACTTTCATTCCCACAGAGGTATCTTTGGAGGCATTTGTAAACTTGGAGTAACTCCTGCATACTTGTCCTTTTATCTCTTTTCTTAAGTGACACAGAAGTAGCAATGGGAATATCTAATAGGCTAAGATGTGCACTGTCAGATCCTCACAACATCACCCCTTTCCTCCATCCTGTCTGTGTTAGGCCAGGGTAATTAGTTCTTCTCATGGCTGGTAATTAAAGCCAGATCTCATAGACTGAAACACTTTGGGAAAGAAGATTAATGATAGGCTCTCTGTTTTTGTGTCTCATGAGGGTGGGGAAATCATAACGAGGAGGAGGAGGAGTGTGGAGGAAAAAAGTGCTGTGTTCTGTGCAGTAACGGAAGAAAATGATAAACACGGCTTCTGGGGAGTGAAGAAAGGAGTATAATGACTTTCCAAATCACCATCTTCCCCCTTTTTTGGTGAAATTCGCTTGCAGTACATTTGCCCTGCCTTCATCTTGAGTGCACCAGGAAGGACTGCAATTGTTTTCTTCCCACTGTGAAATGCAAATAGAAGAGTGTGAAGGCAGCAGCCACCTGGTATGACTGAGCATGGCTCAGCTTTGACTGATGAGCTGTGAGTGAGCCTGTATCCCAGGTATGTTCAGGGCAAGGGCCACTGACCAGTGTATTCTGTCTGTTTATTGTTTTATTTTAGAATCTCAAAGAGAGATTGGAAAATGTGTCTTCCAAGACACTAACTGATATAGAGCTTTTGTTCTTGATTTTTTTTTTCTTAATAACTGCTTAGAGCTTGCTGAAAAAAAATAACTAAAAATATGAGCTTTCGAGATTACATTCCCCCACCTTCCAGAAGACTTAGTGGTGAACATAGGAAAGTTTTGAGTCAAAGTATTTGAGGCAAAATGTAAAAAATCTGATTTAGTTATCCAATTATACATCTGTATCAGCTCTTTTAAATCCAGTGGGGGTAAATCTAATTTATAGTTGGGCAACTGACCTTGAGTCTAACCCAAAGCACATTTATGTACATCCCATGTCCAAAACTAGATCATAAGTACTTGAATGCAGGATCACTGTTTTCTTTCAGTTGTTGCTGTTGCTATTTGTGTTTTATAATACTAGAACACCAAAAGGACTCCATCTAATTAGGATCCCATTTTGCTTTGAAGAAGCATAAATCTATTGTGTGAGAAAGAATTCACTCTAACCTGGAGAGACAGGTATATTTTGGAGGAAAGAAACAAAGGTCAGGGAAAGAAGAAATACAGGAAAATACAAAGCTTGTTTTCAAGCAAAGTGATCTCAGGAATGCACAGCTAAGTATTGGTCAGTTCTACACCTTCAATAGGATCCATGTTATAAATAGGTTTACTGAGTCAAAAAGAAAAATCAGTGTCTCAGACAAGAAATGGGAGAAGGAAAGCAAGCTGTACAACAGTAGTAAGTTTATGTGCCTGCTTAAAACAAGAAGCTGAATAGTTTGTACGTCCTAACTCATGGAGGATTTCCATAATCTTTGAGAAAAAAAAATAAATTAAGATTTGTCTCTCATTTAAACAACTAAAATAAGCATTTTAACAACTAAAATAATGATTCTATTCTAGGCCTTACCTATTCTATGTAAACTACCCTTAAGCATTATTCACCAATGACAGAGTTAATTTTAAAATAATGTGGAAGTTGTCCCATCAGGTTCTCTAGTTACACAGTAACTACACAAATTAATAGGAAAATTACAGAACTGGCTCTCAGCAACAGGAATCTGTTCCCCTGCCTCTTCTGTATAACATGAGTCAGTTTTGTACATGAATTTTTACCAGGTGTGGAAATGTAAGTTACCACTGAGATTCTGTACACTCCTGATTCAATGGAGCTTTAAGTGTCTGGACTACAAGTATTTAACTTAGGTTTATTAGCTTACTGCTTTTTAAAGAGCCTTAGGTGGATTAAGCTCTGCCTAGTAGGCTATGTATATTAAATTTCCAGCAATATTTTTTTCCCTTGTTTCTCACTTTTTTTTTTTTCACTGAGGATCCCAGAAAGACCAAAGTAAAGCTAGTAAACCGGAATGAGTACTTTTTTCAAATCTCACCAACAGTTTACAACAGTATCTGTGCTTCACCTTGTCATTTACTTGGTTCGCATTCTTCAGAGTGGGCTGCCAGTTTTAGGCAACAACTTGCAAGCCTCTGACCTTGGAATAACAGAAAATAAAGGCTGTTCACAAAGAACATCTACATGCATTTTCAAGTATGCGCACACATATACTTACCAACTAAGGAGTGAAAAAGACGTCTTTGGATCTTTTGCTGCCAAAAGAAAAAGAAAAGGCCTGTCACTCTCAAAATTGCAAAGGATACCAGAATGGGAAATTGATGCATTCTGGTAAATTTAAAACAATTAACATGTTATTCAAACCCTGGCTGAATTTGATGCAAGCTTTGGATGCCAAAGCCTTCTGAAAAACAGATCCCTGTGAACATATCAGAAGTGCGAAAAAGATTGTTGGAATTTGATCCAAGTGTTGAAAGGATTAGCAAAGAAAAGGCAGGCTTAGATTTTCTCTTACCTGACAGTCCCGGCTTTTGAGTCCACCATCATACAGCCTTTCATATTCTTGTCTGTTGTGATGGCTTGTGCAGTTTCCAGAAGGTCATGATTAGTGACATAAACTGGAATTACTGAGAAACATCAGAAGTTCAGAGTTACCAGTGGGCTGGTAAGTCTAATTATCATTTTAGAGGCTGTGGAACCTTAAAAAGTTAGCCACTCCTGGGAATGGAAGAAGGACTGTATGTTTTCTGAAAGAAATTGCCATACACATTTAGGACAGGAAGAGCCATCAGAAAAGAACTTACGCTCAAGAAACAATGCAGAAAAAGTTCAAAGGCTCATTTGGACCTACGCCTCTCATGAGAAAGGAGTGAGAGTGTACAGATGAACATAGCAACTGGCAAGCGAAATAAGTGCAAATTTTCAATGGCAGAGAGTTGAGACAAGAATTAATCATTTCTGTAATATAGGCTTGAGTGTATATAATTGTTCATATACATGTAAATAACTACCATAAATATGCTAACCATCTTGATTAAACTAAAAGGTAAGTAAATATTTGTTTAAAACACTTCTGATGTAAGAATTACACTTATGATAGGGTTGTCCAGATTTCTGTCCACACTCCTTGTGATTTCTAAGTTTTTCTCCTGATATTCGAGTAATGAATGCTCGAAAATGTACAGCATTTTGATTCCTTTTGTTTCAGGCTTTTATGGATTGCTGGAACAGAAAGGCAAAGAATGTGTGATCACTACTGACGGAGAGGAAGACAAGTCTGAATACTTAATCCTGGTTAGTCTGACCACAAAAGAAGCAGAAATGTACCTTTTTTTCTAGAGGATGCAATTCAGATTTTGTCAATGGAGAGAAATAAGAGAAATCTTAGAAAAATAAGGGGGAGGACGAATAAATGGTTACACGAACCAAATCTTCCAACTTCATATTCAAGTCTGACACAGCTCATCGATACATTTGCCTGGCTAACGACCAAGTTAAAAACTAACATATTAGCATTTAGCTCTGAACTTTTTGCAGGTGTGTAACTGAACATTGTGCAAGATAGGACCTACATTCTTCAAGTTAAATAAACATAATGAACTGATGTAAGTTATATCCTAAAAGTCTAAGCTTTGTGCATGTTTTTTAACTGTAAGGAGGATAAAGGGGATTTGGGAGCCTTTAATCACCTTTGTTCCAAGCTTGCCTCTTCAAGCTGCTTCCAGAGCAGAGCAACACACAGCCTGATTGATCATTTTTAAAGGGATTCCATTGGCCATACATGCACTCAACACAGTCTTTTATATTTCGTGTAACAAAAGTAATCCTGGTTAGGTTCACAAGGTGAATATAGAAAAAAACCCCAAGAGAATAAGAATGAGAAGAAACTTGCATTTCCTATTCTTAGACTTGCCATACACAGTGTTTCCCACCTCTAGCCATATGGGAAACCCTCTCCCACAAAAATTAGTAAGTAAACAAACCTTTTTGCTCTTCTTTTCTCAAGAGACATGACACAACCAGCCACAGTCAGAAATGCTGGATTGTCTTAAGTAAAAGAACTCTGAGGAAAATAAAACCAAACCCTAAAAACTTTACATAAAATTTGCATCAGCTTAATGTAAAAAATTGTATTTGTTTTTTACTGCTACACTCTGCCTTTGAAACAGCAATAACAAGGAAAAAATTTACAGTCATTTAAACACTGGATAGGGTTTGCTAGGCTGCAGTGCCTAGGATACTGATAAAACAAATTAGCATCAGAGTAAGAGTAGGACAAGATACTGCTATGACAGAAATAATATAAGGAATAATAAGAACCCAGGTGTACATAATTAAGATTGTAATTCAAGCAAAGGGTTCTGGTGACATCATTTATCAATGTCACTACAAACTCTCAATGGAATTACAGCTTTGTATGTAGAATTCAGATATACGTGATTTGTTAGAATACATGAAGAATGTTTCTATTAAAAGTAGACAGACAATATGTAAACCTCGAGTAGTGGTGGTGACAGGATGAGATACAAAGAGAAGAGGTTTTTTGTATTCTAGCAAAGGAAAAAAGATCAGAGTATTTCTAGGATATTTGGAAAATAAATTTATTAAAAATGCTGGCTAGGGATTTTTCTTT
Source organism: Strigops habroptila (assembly GCF_004027225.2). Classification (NCBI taxonomy): domain Eukaryota; kingdom Metazoa; phylum Chordata; class Aves; order Psittaciformes; family Psittacidae; genus Strigops; species Strigops habroptila. Next base: position 30,830,740 of record NC_044277.2, on the reverse strand, counting down.
TTCCCCAAAAGCAACAGATAAAGTTTCAGTTCTAGTGTGAGTCAATGCTACAATAATAAACAGTATTTACTGCAAAAGTGAACAAAAGAACAGCCAAAACTACTGATTCATCCATCTCATTGTATAGCACAAAAGCACATCAGAAGAAGTTCAAGAAAAATATTGCCATTAAAAGGATGGTATAAAATATTCACAGTTAAACACACAGTAAGGCTAGTAGTAAATTATTTATTGCAAATTAACTCAATTTTAGGAGGAAAAAAAGAGTGAACATAGATGCTTTTAAGTACATGTGCTGAAAGGAGACAATAATCATCACTCTTTGTGAATGTCTGATTTTAGTTTTGTGTATTATTTTTTATGCTATAAAAAAAATCACAGAATCATTCAGTGGACTGGGTGGGTTTCTCTTTTTTGGTCACATTCTGAAGTACTGTATTTGAAGCCTACAAATAGCATACTGTATAAAGTGTCCAGCAAAACTTGTGATGCTCTTGAATACAATCTGTGTGAAATGTTGTGTTTATGGATTCTATATGTGTCGTGGTTTGAGCCCAGCCGGTAACTCAGAACCACACAGCCGCTCGCTCACTCCCCCCCCCCCCCTTCTTCCTCCCCCCGCTCCCAGAGGGATGGGGAGGAGAACGGGAAGAATGTGACTCCCACGGGTTGAGATAAGAGCAGTCCCGCAACTAAGGTATAACACAAAACCACTACTGCTACCACCAGTGATAATAACGATTAGTGAAATAACAAGGGGAGAGGATACAATTGCTCACCACCCGCCGACCGATACCCAGCCCGACCCGAGCAGTGATCTGGGCCTTCCGGGTAACTCCCCCCGGTTTATATACTGGGCATGACGTGCTGTGGTATGGAATACCCCTTTGGCTAGTTTGGGTCAGGTGTCCTGTCTCTGCTTCCTCCCGGCTTCCCCTCCTCCCTGGCAAAGCATGAGACTGAGAAAGTCCTTGGTTGGAATAAACATTACTTAGCAACAACTAAAAACATCGGTGTTATCAGCGTTGTTCCCAGGCTGAAAGTTAAAAAACACAGCACTGCACCAGCTACTAAGCAGGAGAAAAATAACTGCTATAGCTGAACCCAGGACAGTATCCACCCCTTATTCCATACCATTCACGTCATGCTCAGATCCCACATCTCTCAGCACACCATCACCCCTGTCCCATATATACACATATATATACACCCACACCCACACACAGAGAAAGATATCGTTCCCTAGTCCATGGACCAATCCCTGTAAAATTGCTGAACTCATCCAGTCCATGATGTCAGGCTCCATCTCTTGTAATAGTCTTTCAGGGCAGGAGGGACGGTACATAGTGTTGGGTTGTTGCCTGCTGATGATACCGCCAAACTCATCTGGTCACTGCTGAGCTCGTCTGGTTTCCTCAAAATTCATTCTTTGTTGAGGTGATGATCGGAGGGAAGTCAGGGTCAATGGCTGGTGACCTGAAGATATCTAGCTGGTGGGCTATAAAAGTGTTATAGAGCAGGCAACAGCGTACAATTGAGTTCATTGGCTGTTTTCCCCCAAAATCAAATCCCCTTGAGGTACACATCGGACTTCCCCATCTTCCCGCATTACCCACCAAGTATATCCAGGTCCCTGAGCAAAAGCAACCCCACGAGTGGGTTTGCCTTTACCTGAAGCAGGAATAACCCAGACTGTCTTCCCCAACAAATTCTTTATGTGCACCACAGGAACTTTATCCCCCTCTACAGTACGTAAAAGTTCTGATTGGGCTGGGCCAGCCCTGTTGGCAGATCCCCTACTGTTGACCAACCAGGTGGCTTTTGGTAAATGTGTATCCCAGTGTTTGAAAGTCCCACCACCCATTGCTCTCAGTGTAGTTTTTAACAGCCCATTGTACCGTTCGATTTTCCCAGAGGCTGGTGCATGGTAGGGGATGTGGTATACCCACTCAATGCCATGCTCTTTGGCCCAAGTGTCTATGAGGTTGTTCCGGAAATGAGTCCCATTGTCTGACTCAATTCTCTCTGGGGTGCCGTGTCGCCACAAGACTTGTTTCTCAAGGCCCAGGATAGTGTTCCGGGCAGTGGCATGGGACACAGCGTATGTTTCCAGCCAGCCGGTGGTTGCTTCCACCATGGTAAGCACATAGCGCTTGCCCTGGCGGGTTGGTGGGAGTGTGATATAGTCAATCTGCCAGGCCTCCCCATATTTGTACTTCAGCCATCGTCCTCCATACCAGAGAGGCTTTAACCGCTTGGCTTGCTTAATTGCAGCACATGTTTCACATTCGTGAATAACCTGGGCAATAGTGTCCATCGTTAAGTCCACCCCTCGATCACGAGCCCATCTATATGTTGCATCTCTGCCTTGATGGCCTGAGGTGTCATGGGCCCACCGGGCTAAAAATAATTCACCCTTATGTTGCCAATCCAAGTCCATCTGAGCCACTTTAATCTTAGCAGCTTTATCCACTTGCTGGTTATTCTGGTGTTCCTCAGTGGCCCGACTCTTGGGTACATGAGCATCTACGTGGCGTACCTTCACCACCAGGTTCTGCACCCGAGCGGCGATATCTTGCCACAATGCAGCAGCCCAGATGGGTTTACTTCTGCGTTGCCAGTTGCTCTGCTTCCATTGCTGCAACCACCCCCACAGGGCATTTGCCACCATCCATGAGTCAGTATAGAGATAAAGTACTGGCCATTTTTCTCGTTCAGCAATGTCCAAGGCCAGCTGGATGGCTTTCACCTCTGCAAATTGACTCGATTCACCCTCTCCCTCAGCAGTTTCTGCAACTTGTCGCAGGGGACTCCACACAGCTGCCTTCCATCTCCGATGCTTTCCCACAATATGGCAGGACCCATCAGTAAACAAGGCATATTGCTTTTCACTCTCTGACAGTTCATTATATGGTGGGGCCCCTTCAGCACGCGTCACCTCCTCTTCTGGTGACATCCCAAAATCTTTGCCCTCTGGCCAGTCCATGATGACTTCTAGAATTCCTGGACGACTGGGATTTCCTATTCGAGCTCGTTGTGTAATTAGTGCGACCCACTTACTCCATGTAGCATCAGTTGCATGATGTGTAGAGGAGACCCTGCCTTTGAACATCCAGCCCAGCACAGGCAACCGGGGTGCCAGGAGGAGCTGCGCTTCAGTTCCAATCACTTCTGAGGCAGCTCGAACCCCTTCATAGGCTGCCAGTATCTCTTTTTCAGTGGGAGTGTAGCTGGCCTCGGATCCTTTATATCCCCGACTCCAAAAGCCAAGGGGTCGACCTCGAGTCTCCCCTGGAGCTTTCTGCCAGAGGCTCCAGGTAGGACCATTCTCCCCAGCTGCGGTATAGAGCACATTTTTCACATCTGGCCCGGCCCGGACTGGTCCAAGGGCTACTGCATGAACTATTTCTCGTTTAATTTGTTCAAAGGCTTGTTGTTGCTCAGGGCCCCATTTGAAATCATTCTTCTTCCGGGTCACGTGGTAGAGAGGGCTTACAATCAGACTGTAATTTGGGATGTGCATTCTCCAGAACCCCACAACACCTAAGAAAGCTTGTGTTTCTTTCTTGTTAGTTGGTGGAGACATTGCTGTTATCTTGTTGATCACGTCTGTGGGGATCTGGCGGCGTCCATCTTGCCATTTTATTCCCAAAAATTGAATCTCCTGTGCAGGTCCCTTGACCTTATTCCGTTTTATGGCAAAACCGGCCTTCAGCAGGATTTGGATTATCTTCCTCCCTTTCTGAAAAACTTCTTCCGCTGTATCACCCCACACGATGATGTCATCAATGTATTGCAGGTGTTCTGGAGCTTGCCCCTGTTCCAGTGCAGTCTGGATCAATCCATGGCAGATGGTAGGGCTGTGTTTCCACCCCTGGGGCAGTCGGTTCCAAGTGTACTGGACGCCCCTCCAAGTGAAAGCAAACTGTGGCCTGCATTCTGCTGCCAAAGGGATTGAGAAAAATGCATTGGCAATGTCAATTGTGGCATACCACTTGGCTGCCTTTGACTCCAGTTCATACTGAAGTTCTAACATGTCCGGTACGGCAGCACTCAATGGTGGTGTGACTTCGTTCAGGCCACGATAGTCTACTGTTAATCTCCACTCTCCATTAGACTTTTGCACTGGCCATATGGGGCTATTAAAGGGTGAGCGGGTCCTGCTGATCACTCCTTGGCTCTCCAGTCTGCGGATCAGCTTATGGATGGGAATCAAGGAGTCTCGGTTGGTGCGATATTGCCGCCGGTGCACTGTTGTGGTCGCAATTGGCACTTGTTGTTCTTCGACCTTCAGCAACCCCACAACAGAAGGATCCTCTGAGAGACCGGGTAAGGTGGACAGCTGCTTAATTTCCTCTGTCTCCAAGGCAGCGATACCAAAAGCCCATCTATACCCTTTTGGGTCTTTGAAATACCCTCTCCTGAGATAGTCTATGCCAAGGATGCATGGAGCCCCTGGACCAGTTACAATGGGGTGCTTTTGCCACTTCCTCCCAGTCAGGCTGATTTCAGCTTCCAGCATAGTTAACGCTTGGGATCCTCCTGTCACTCCAGAAATAGAAATGGGTTTCACCCCTTGATACCTTGATGGCCTCAGAGTACACTGTGCACCGGTATCTACTAGAGCCTTATACTTCTGTGGGACTGATGTGCCAGGCCATCTGATCCACACAGTCCAGTAAACCCGATTATCCCTCTCCTCCACCTGGCTGGAGGCAGGGCCCCTCTAATAGTGATCACAAAATTCTCCACTTCTGTCTTGTAGAAAGGGATTAGTATTCCTTATCACAGGAGCTGGAGTAAAATCAGCTCTTTCGCTCCATCTGGGAAACTGCTCGCCAGAGACTGGAGCAGCAGCTTTCCTGGAAGGATCATCCTTGACCGTTGTTCTCCTCTTCAGTTCACGCACCCGTTGCTCCAGAGCTGAAGTAGGTTTTCCATCCCACTTTCTCATGTCTTCTCCATGATCCCGCAGGTAAAACCATAGGGTGGCCCGTGGCGTGTACCTCCTATATTTTCTTTCTCGAGCAGTAGGGCGCCTTCTGTTAATAGCTGAGACATGGGCTGGTACGCGTGGAGAGCTGGATAGATCGGATAAATCGTCTCTCAATTGTTTGAACTCCTGGGACAGTTTTTCCACAGCTGAAATGATGGAAGGGGTGAGATTGTCTTCGAACTCTCGGAGTTGACGAATCAGGAAATCCACTGTTGGTGATACTCCGTCATTCCAGGTCATTGATGCCAATGTGTGGGCATACGATGATGGCGCACTCCGTGTAAGTTTCCGCCACATGGGTCGTGTACATTCGACTTCATCTGGATCTACGGATGTGTTCCTGGAATCCGGCCTACGATAGATCATCTCTATAATGGCTGATTCCCTCAGGGACTGGATGCCTTTCTCTATCGTGGTCCAGTTGGCTGAGCAATTCGTAATATCATCTTTGTAGGGAAACCTTTCCTTCACAGCTGCCAGGAGCCGCCTCCAAAGACTGAGGGCTCGCTTCTCTCTTGCAATCGCTTTGTCAATTCCTCCTTCCTTAGCAAGTGATCCCAGCTGCTTGGCTTCCCTACCTTCTAGTTCATGACCGTCGGCCCCATTGTCCCAGCACCGGAGCAACCAGGTGACAATGTGCTCCCCTGGAAGACGGGTGAAATCTTTTCGCATATTCCGTAGTTCGGTTGAGGTCCGGGGTCGAGAAGTGACCTCTTCTTCTTCTTCCTCTTCCTCTGACCCACGTAGTAGTAACTCTTGTTCAGGTGCTGTTGCATATAGTAATGGCACTGGGTCTTCATCTTTCTTCGCTTCGCGGGTTGCTCTTTGTGCCTTTCGTCTGCTTTTGCTTACAGGGGCAACAGACATTGTCACAAACTGGACATTTGGTTTAGCTGCAGTGTTTGTCACTGTGGTTGGAGTGGCTGCAGTGTCTGCCACTAGGATTGGAGTGGTTGCAATGTCTATTGCTGGGGTTGGTGCAGCTGTTGTGCTTGGGAGTTGAGTAACACCAACAGCTGCATTATCTGTTGTTGTCGGGGTTTGAGTAGCTACTGTGCTTGTCACTGGGGTTGGTGTAGCTGCAGTGCTTGGAGTAGCCATATTGTCTGTTGCTGTCGGGGTTTGAATAGCTACTGTGCATGTCACTGGGGTTGGTGTAGCTGTGGTGCTTGGAGTAGCTATATTGTCTGTTGCTGTCGGGGTTTGAGTAGCTACTGTGCTTGTCACTGGGGTTGGTGTGGCTGCGGTGCTTGGAGTAGCCACATTGTCTGTTGCTGTCGGGGTTTGAGTAGCTGTTGTGCTTGTCACTGGGGTTGGTGTAACTGCTGTATTTGAAGTTGGAGTAGTTGCGTTGTCTGTTGTGGTCAGGGTTTGAGTAGCTGTTGTGCTTGTCACTGGGGTTGATGTAGCTGCTGTACTTGGAGTAGCTGTGTTGACTGTTGTGGTCAGGGTCTGAGTAGCTGCTGTGCTTGTAGTTGGCATAGCTGCGTTGTCTGTTGCTTTGCCATCAGATCCAGAGACATTTTTTTCCCTTTGAAGGTGCTGGATAGTGTTGAGCAGGGCTCTGTAGGCATAGGCCAAGCCCCAGCACGTTGCCAAAATTTGTCCCTCTCTGGTATAACCAGGACGACAGCACACCTCGTTTAAGTGTTTTACTAGTTTTTCCGGATGTTGCACTTGTTCAGTGGTGAAGTTCCAAAGCACTGGAGGGGCCCACTGGCCTAGGTACTTGCCCATACTATCCCACACACCCTGCCACTCATAACTGTCCAGCCTCAGGGAAAATCTCCTGGTGGTCCTCCTATATCGTCGTCTAACCCTAGACCAGATTCGAACCTGATACTGCTGAATTTTTGACATTAAACGAAATAGGATGTTCCTACGACGGGATGGCCGTGGGTAAAACACACTCCGTATGTTTGCCAACATGCTGATCCCCAGCACAATCAGCAGGCAGGTTTCAAGGGTACTCAAAGGCCATCTAAAACCTTCAGAACTCTCAACTGCTGTTGCAAATAGGCTGGTGGGGGAACGGGGAGTGAAAGAGAATGCTTCCTTCGTAAGTTTACCCCCCGAGGAGAAAAAAAAAGATATGCAATTGCTAAAATATTTCATTATATACCTCCCAATGTATAGTGGTGATGGCCACGCTGGAAGCACAAACCAGACCAGTTTCATGATCAATGAGTCTATTGTATTACAAGTCATTACCATGAAGTACAGTGAAACAAGAACCTTAGCCCAGGCCCCCCAGCCGATAAACGCTAAAACAGCAAATAGTGGCTGTAAGTAAGGTACAACATGCTGAAACTCTGAGATCAAGCGCAACACGTCTGAGAGCCAAATAATCACCATTGTGACGAGTAGTAACAATGAATGCTTATCACAAATATGATTAAACACACTCTGGTCAGATCTGTCGTTATCTCAACCTTTCGAGCCCCACGTTGGGCGCCAAAAAGAACTGTCGTGGTTTGAGCCCAGCCGGTAACTCAGAACCACACAGCCGCTCAATCCCCCCCCCCCCCTCTTCTTCCTCCCCCCGCTCCCAGAGGGATGGGGAGTAGAATGGGAAGAATGTAACTCCCACGGGTTGAGATAAGAGCAGTCCCGCAACTAAGGTATAACACAAAACCACTACTGCTACCACCAGTGATAATAACGATTAGTGAAATAACAAGGGGAGAGGATACAATTGCTCACCACCCGCCGACCGATACCCAGCCCGACCCGAGCAGTGATCTGGGCCTTCCGGGTAACTCCCCCCGGTTTATATACTGGGCATGACGTGCTGTGGTATGGAATACCCCTTTGGCTAGTTTGGGTCAGGTGTCCTATCTCTGCTTCCTCCCGGCTTCCCCTCCTCCCTGGCAAAGCATGAGACTGAGAAAGTCCTTGGTTGGAATAAACATTACTTAGCAACAACTAAAAACATCGGTGTTATCAGCGTTGTTCCCAGGCTGAAAGTTAAAAAACACAGCACTGCACCAGCTACTAAGCAGGAGAAAAATGACTGCTATAGCTGAACCCAGGACAATATGGACACTGGTAATATCAGCAATTTTTCAAATTTGGCATTTGTAGTCTGCAATACTGTCCCAAAAGATAATGCACTCTCTGAAACTTTCAGGAAATGCTGACTGATGTTATAAAGCTGTGGGTGTTTTAGTTCTCATTATAAAGCTGTGGGTTTTTTAGTTCTCTGTTGCTGAAGTACATAACTTTTGTGAAAATTGAAATACACAAAGATTTGGGAGCTTGTGGAATTACAGCATGTCTGGTCCACGTTCACAGTTCTTGAAAGTTTAGCCTTGTATATGATGCTTGCAGAGAATGGTTTGAACAGTAGCAGTTTTGACCTTGAGTAACTTAATTTGGAAAGGAAATTTGGTCAAAGTAGCTCAACGTGGGAGTTCTCATCAAGGATTAATGCACAGGATCAATATAACTTTTTATAGAAGACTATTTTTGAAAGAGGACAACAAAAGGTTAGAATACTTTAAAACTTGAAAAAGTAAATTGGTATGACTTAAAGTGGAATGTGTGGGAATGAAAATGTAAAAAGCAAGGATCTTGATTACATACCAGAATTTAGTAATACAATACAACTAAAATACAGAGAAAACTGACTTCAAAATTATATTTTTGTATCTCCTTGCAACCCTAGCTGAGCTTATAAACATTTGACTACCCTGTTTCTTCATCTCTTCATGGCTATACTGAATGAAAAACACTCATTATTTCAATTGACTGATGCTAGTATTGTAATTTTTGTATTTTCTAGAAGGTCAAAATTGCATATTAACATACCTCTTCATTTGAAAGTTTAAAGCCTTAATTACCTCCTGAACAGAATAATTATGGAAAACACATAAACATAGCTCTTTAAGTTGCTGTGCACACAAATCAGTCTCTTGAAGGGTAAGAGCTCCTGGAACAGGGAATCAGGACCTTTAATAGCCCTGTCACTAGCAACAGATATTTATGCACACCCTTATGCTACCTTATCAAAGGAGCTAAAGGACAGATTGAACCCACTTGCTGTCCCCACTCGCCTTGTCTCTCCCTTAACTACAGACCGAGCTCAGGTATGGTTTCTTAGCACAACTCAGACCTGACATTTTTTTTGACTGCCATATGCAGACTCCCAAAAGCTTGCTACTTGCCCATGTGTCATTTGTGCCCATCAAAGTCTGTGACCTCAAGGAAGCTCCATGACCACTGGGGGCATTCATGAGGTTCAGCAGGTGTCTCCAGCTACCTTTAGTCATTACAGCATGTCCACCTGTGACAGATTCCAGTATATTTCAATGCATTTCAGCATATGTTAAAGTGCTGGCCAAGACTTTGCAGATGACACTAAACGTGTCTTAAGAAAAATTATGCAAGCTTTACATAGAAGTAAAAATGTTTCTAATATGGTGGTTTAATTCAGGTGCTCAAAATTTTCTGTTTCTGATGCTTGTTAAGGCAAATTTACATCTAGTCGCCTCTTCTAAGGCCTCTCCAGCCTTCATCTGTGGTCTTTGGAAGTGATGCAGGCTAAAATATGGCAAGGAGTTTTCTCAGATAAGCTATCTTCTTGAGATCTTCCTCTCCTCTTTCCCTTCCTTGTTTTTTTTCCTGAGGATGAGGCAATGGCATCAACTTCTTAATTCTCTTTATTCAGTACAGGAAAAAAACCAAACCAAAACAAAGGGTAGTCAAAGGGCATTGGTCTTTCAGCTCTGAAAGTTTGTTTTTTCTTTGTCCTCTTTTTCCGCACTAATTTCTGTCTTTTCTAATTCCTGTCTCTTCCATTTACAAGATGACTGTTCCTATACCCAAATAGTTGGTATTTCTACTCTCTGGACTGTTTCTTGTCTTCCCTCCTCTGGAAGCTGACTGTATTTTCAAAGACAGATGAAGATGTCTCAGGTGATGGACAAAGACTACAATCCTCTTTCTCCAAACCTTTCCATTCTGGTTTGGAAGTTGACTGGGGTTTGGTGATATTTTCAAAAATGGCTGGTTGATATTCTGTTTCCAAACGTGAGCTCTGCTTTCCACAACAGAATGATAAAGATGTAGTGCTTAATAATGAAGAACAGCAATTTTTATTTTACAAAACAAGCCTCTCAGCTTCAGTGGTGTTATTCATGAATAACACCTTGTGCATATGCGTTATGAGACAGTGCTTAATTGAATGATTGCATAATATGTTGTTCCACAGAATATAATATGAAATATTCATTAAGCCAGAGACAGAGTTAGAATGCCTGGTGGTTAAATTACTCACCAGGGAAATGCAGCTCCTACTCTTTGCTCTAAGTGAATATGTAAGTAGTTTATACAAGAAGGCTTTAAAAGTGACTAGGAGTTTTACCCCCCAAAATACTATACCCTCATGGCTAGTGTACTATCCCAACAGGCAGGCCTATGCTCTGCGTGGAGAGACACAGTTAACATAGATCATCTATATCCTTCCATGTAGTTAAAGTAGTCAGATGCTTTAACCACTAGACAGGTGGGATTAATGGAACCAAAAACTCCCTACAGATTTTATTTTTCAGGAGATGATTGACTTGGTATAGGTTGCCTCGTTCAGGAAAGGGTTTCCAGATGTGACTCCAGAATAGAAGGAAGCACTTTATTGCAGTCTAAGTTCACACTCAGTTAAGTCCCTGTGAGGGATATGATGTAGGCAATATGCATATATCCTTTGCTTAAAGTGGAGAGCTCTCCACTCGCTTTTAGCTGCCTTCAGTTGACTGCTAAGAACGCAATTCATGCATTAGGAAACTGGGGGTGGTGGTAGGATACCAAAAATGTTGCAATAGTCTGTATTTCACCACCTCAATCCTGTTTCAGATTTAGCCTTTGCCAACCTGTGAAGTTGAAAGATCTTCACAAAACATGTTTAGGTGAAGTAATACCTAAAATAATGCCCTCAAATAAATTAAACTGACCTTATAACAGTTGCATCTGCTGGAATAATGAGAAAGCTTATTGAAACGATAGCAGAACAGAATCTTGATATGGATAAAATTAGAAGGAAAAGGATGCCTTTAAAATGAAATGAATTAAAAAAATTATTTCTATCTCTTGGAAATGTTGGTTCTGTCAAAAGAGATGTATGTATTTTATGAGTTTCTGGTAAATAACAATGCTTTTTGATTTTGTGCAGGGCATCACAGAGAGGCATTTTCCTGGCATAATTATTCTTGTGTTTATTCAGGGAAAAAAAAAAAAAAAGAGAGAAATACTGGGAAAATAATACACTCAGGGGAGACAGAATCAGTCAGAATAAATAAATATGCCCAAAACAATAACAGAAGCAAATATGGCACCAAATATCACTGATAGACAAAGAATACATTAATTCAGTATTGCAAATTACTTTTGCTTAAGGCAGATGTACTTGGTATACCCTGTTAATTATTGCTTTTCTCATCAACTTGCAACTCAAAGAACATTATCTCAGTAGCAATTAGGGAATTATATGATTATATGAAGCTCTAGGAAAAAGAGAAAGCTTCTGAACCAAAATGCTAGAGATTATTTTTTTAAGCTTGCATTGCAACAAGTACGCTGTCCATCTGGAGAACCCATTCCAAATCTTCAGAGGCTAAGGAAACAGTCTGGGCCAACAGAGGCTTTGACTTTTATATATCATATATATTCAGCCTACCTTCTCTTTGGCCGCTCAGCCCCTTCTGAAGTGTAGAGAAGACAGGAGGCGGATGCTGCATCTGACTGGTGAAATGCAGGCTTCAGCTTCTTGGCTCCTCTTCATTCAGTGAGTGATTTCCCTTGCAAACATTCTGCATATATATATGAATGTATATCTCTGTAGAATTGTTTCTCAGTACCTGACTGGTGCTGGAAGAAAAAGCTGCTGTGAGAAGGAAGGCCACAGAAACACTTGTCATGTGTTTATCTGCTTTTGTGTGTCCAAAGTATTAGAGGTGTGCTAACATGTCAGTCATACCAGCAAGATTTTGTTTGAGAGCCTGTGAAGTGATGTCTCCCCTCATTTCTCAGGGGCCAGGAGCCTAACCTTCTCTTTTTCTTCTGCACTGTGCTTCATATACTGATAAGGTAGAACCTTATTAAGCAGATATCTGCCTAATTCCACCTTTTATTGAAGAGTCCAGGTTGTTTTGGCAGATCAAACCAAAAGATACAAAAGTTGTAAAAGTGCAATATAGTATGAATATGGACCAATAACTGTGGACTGGCTAAAATATAAGGTCATATGAAAGTGAAGCTCACCGTGGTGAGCTTCTCTTCAGTGCAAGAGTTCATAAGAGGACAGAAGTTCACTGTCTTCATGTTCTTTCAGACAGTATGTTTGGGATACTGACAACAAATGAAAAATACTGAATTATCCTCTTTATTCAGTGTTATTTATTTAGTTCAGTTGGAGACTAGATTAAATGCTAGCTAAAGATGTTAGTATTGTGAAAATCATTAAGATGACTGGTACCTTTAATATTCTGGGAAGTCGCTTACTTTGAAATTGATACTTTCCCATCCCCTATGTCTTGAGCAATGACCAGACCAAATTTCTTCTTAAAGGCAAAACAAGATATGGGATACTTAGTTTTGGAGAAGCCCTGATATTTTTTAAGGTTTTTTTAGCTTTAAATGGAAGAATAGCACTGCAATCAGCCATAACAGCCATTTAACATAGACTGATATATACAATTATGGGGCAAGTAAATTTTCCCATTTAAATAAATGTTACTAATTTGATTTCTAGGGAATAGTAAAAAATAAAGTCAATATTTTTCAAATCAACTGAAGAGGGAGAGAGATTGACAGTGGGAGAATTTGCTGGAGGCCAGCAAGGAGCCTGGTCAGGCATTCTTGGCCTCTGGAATCTTGATTTCTGGCAGAAGTTTTGCCAACATGCAAAGTATCTAAAAATGTGTAAGCATGAATAATTTTATTCACCTTCCCTAAGTGGAGAAAGATAATCTGTCCTAAAGAATTACAAATTTCCACTTTTCATTTTTATTTGTTAATTGTACAAGGCAATCTGATACTGTTTTTTTGCATTAATATTGATCATCATTATTTTAGGAGTATACCAGTTTAAAAGAAACTTTATATTAACTAGGTCTGAGGGTGGGATAGTTGCAGAGTTTCTCAATAACTGGCAAAATACAACTCTGTTAGAACCTTGGCTTACGCATGTACAAATCATAGAATCATAGAATCATAGAATAGTTTGGGTTGGAAAGGACCTTAAGATCACCCAGCTCCAACCCCCCTGCCATGGGCAGGGACACCTCGCACTAAACCATGTCGCCCAAGGCTCTGCCCAACCTGGCCCTGGACACTGCCACGGATAGAGCATTCACAACTTCCTTGGGCAACCCATTCCGTGCCTCACCACCCTCACTGTAAAGAACTTCTTCCTTATATCTAATCTAAACTTCCCCTGTTTAAGTTTGAACCCGTTACCCCTTGTCCTACCGCTACAGTCCCTAAGGAAGAGTCCCTCCCCAGCATCCTTGTAGGCCCCCTTCAGATACTGGAAGGCTGCTCTGAGGTCTCCATGCAGCCTTCTCTTCTCCAGCCTGAACAGCCCCAGCTTTCTCAGCCTGTCTTCATACAGGAGGTGCTCTAGCCCTCTTATCCTCGTGGCCCTCCCCTGGACTTGCTCCAACAGCTCCATGTCCTTTTTATGTTGAGGACACCAGAACTGTACACAATACTGCAAGTGAGGCCTCACGAGAGCAGAGTAGAGGGGCAGGATCACCTCCTTTGACCTGCTGGTCACGCTTCTTCTGATGCAGCTCAGGATATGGTTGGCTTTCTGGCTGCAAGCAGACACTGCTGGCTCATGTTAAGTTTCTGGTCAACCAACGCCCCCAAGTCCTTCTCCGCAGGGCTGCTCTGAATTTCTTCTCTGCCCAACCTGTACCTGTGCCTGGGATTGCCCTGACCCAGGCGTTTCATTTGAAAAAATGAAGAAAAGCTGCTTTTATATCTTACAGTTTCCCTGCTTCTGAGAATATTGTTTTAAAAAATATGGGTGATGATGTAAATGTCTGTATTGCAATAACGTAAGATGTTCTTGTCAAAATATTCAAATGTGACAAGCACAGAAGTCAACTGATGCCATGCCACTGTTGCTTTCCATCAAAGGCAGTTACTCCATAAATGAATATTTAACTTAATGTTAAAGTCAATGAATATGTACTACTGATATTATCATCATAAACAGGGTTCTTATTCATTACAAATGAAAATTATAGTATCTAAAGCAGACATGACAATAAGAACCCAAAAGACTGTGGTTATGATTGCTAATATCTGAGACAACATTTGAGTATGGAGAGGACAGTTTCAGGAATATCAATATTCAGCTTATTTTTCAGAATGATGTGTCAGACTGTAAATATATTGTCTGGCTAATAGTGCGCATTTGGCTTGCATCAGGAAGCTAGTTTTTCTGGAAGTTGATCTGTTAGCTTTCAGGTAGGCATTAGCCCAAGTGAAGAGGCATAGCAGGGGGTCAGAAGATAGCTCTGATTCATTCAGGAAGAGGGAGAGGCCACATGAATGGATCAAGATAAATCATGATAAAACCAATGGAGGGAAAAAATAATGGCAGAATTGAGATTAGGACAAGAGGTCATAAGTACAGCAATATCATATTACAGAAAAATTACTATGATTTCAGGACAACATACCAGAAAGTTTAGGTGATCACAGGAGCAATTTGGCTGATTTATAAATTAGCTGAGAAGAATAATCAGGTAACTATTCATTTGGAGTATGCATTCAATCGAATTCTATGTTCTGTTCAAATTTCTGACTTGAACTGGAATACGACGCTGGGGGCTCTAATGGAAGCAATTATTGACAATCTGAGAATCTGGCTGGGATAGAAAAGTTGTTGCCTCACTGTTCCAAATGTCCAGCAAGTGTAATTATTGACTAAGGAGCCCACTTTATGATAAAATGTAAGCAGAAGTGAGAAGGGAACAGAAAACTGTAAAGGTTGGGGCTAAGTTCGAGTTGAGATACAGCCTCCTTTTTTTTTATTTTCAGTCCTCTTCAGGGGGAAGGGGGCCCATGGATCCCAGGAGTGATGCTAAGGCCATGTTAGCAGGGTGGAGGGCTGATGGCAGTTTGCCACCACGTGGTATGGATTACAAAGGAAGTATGACTGCACTGGACGAGTCATTGCCAGATGGTTCCCAGATGTGTTATTTATGAAGTCACGGCCTACTTAAACCACATTCCTGGTGTCTTGTCTTCTTTTCCTGCAGTGTCCAAGACATTAATGAAGGAATGTATGAGAACTAAATAGCAGACCAGTTGTCAAAAACCAAATGGCAACAGAAATCCTTTCCTGTCTCTGGATATATGTAAATACATATTAGATTAACAAAACCAGCTTTAAACAGCTGATCCCTGAAGAGTCATAGAATTGGCTTCTGTAGTGCATATTAAGGACAATAGTTAATTTGGCCTCATCAGTCCCTTGTGAATCTCTAACATAAAACTTAGCACATTAACCTTGATGATTCTGTTCTTATATCTTCTTCCTTCAAAAGGGCCCTCTCTCCCCTAACTTTCTCTACTTAGAGAAAAAATTCTTGTAAGTACAATCTAGGTTACTCCTTAAAATATAAATACCAAGCTAATCTGGATGAATGCCGTAGTGTTTGAGATGATCTGACAATGTCAAACATAGTTTGTGGGTTGATTGGTTGGCTGGTTTGTTTGCTTAAATTAGTAAGGTTTGGCAACAAGCTGATGTAACTGAGTGATCATGCAAGTTTCTTACCAGAAGGTAATTTATTTATTTTGCATAATGTATCTGAGGCAATGCAGTAACGGTGCATTAGAGCAGAATTTTCTATTGCTTTTGTTGGTCTGGTTTTGCCTTTTGTCAGAAAAGGATGGAATATGATTTGTTTTTTCCTGTTGCTATAGCTATAAGAAACAATTTCTGAGTCAGTGCTAAGAAGGTAGGAAAGAACACTGCAAACAAGCTAGCGCTTTGTAACATCCTAGAGACAGAACTGTAGCAATATGACTTGACATGCAGAATAACATCAGTTGGCACAAGTTTTATTGATTACAACCTATCATGTGATGGGCCCTCAGGTTTTAATAAATAAGATGGAATTCTACAGGTATAAGAAATAATGGAACTAAGCTTAAAACCATTCAGAAATATTTATTCTGAATACAGAAAACTCATGACAGATTATTCTGTAAACATTTTTATGCAGATATTCAAAATAGATGCAACCTGCTTGCTTTCTGTTGCTAGAAAGTATGGGATATATATATTAACATTGATTTTCATTACAGTGATCTAGGTTTCTTTCTCAATTTATTCCCTTGGTGAGCAACTTCCCGAGGTAGAGGCCAGTGTAAATGAAATCAGAATATGTCCATAATATGAAATAGTGTTGCCGATATATTCAGGATCAATAAGATTTTACTATTTATGTCATATACTACTTCAATGTAGATAACAAGAAAAATGAAACTGCTATAACCCATTTCAGGCAAATACAATAATTCAAACAGCACAAAAATATGTGTGGCACATTTTGGATAGGTGCAAACACTTTACAGATAAAGAGACTGGTCAACTTCATTCACACAAAACATTTTGAATCATTTATCTGACTGCCAACTATGTTAGAAGGAGAAAAAAACAAAAAGTATGGTTATAATTTAAGAAAAGCCATGGAATCTGTTAGTTTCTTGTTAGAACAATTAAGCTTTGTAAGTTAATACTATATGAGGTAGGGAAGGGAACTGTGATATATAGATATCCATGTTTAAGATGAATGTATGTAGTATTTATTAGAGGACAGTGAGCTTGCATATTGACAGCTAGGAGTTTGACAAAGAAGTCAAGGAGTAATTTATTGAAACAAAACCAAAAGCAGTACTTGGCTTTTACCATTGTTCAAAATACAGCCTTCTTGCATCAATAAGTAAGCCAGGTTAAAACAATTTAAGAACAGTAACAACTGGCAGGAAACAGCAAGTCAGCTGTATCAATATTCCCACAAGTAGAAGTTAATTGAACAATACGTTAATGTAGTTGAATTATTCCAGATATTTTTAGGCATATAATTCTCATAAAATTTACATTTCAAAATAATGGACCAAACCAGTTTATACGTGCATGATCTGTCCTTTCCTGATTTCCAGTTAAAACTTGATTCCAGGCAAACGGTACAAATTCATCATTGTTGTAACTGTATAGTAATTGCAACAGATTTGATCAGTTTTGGATTCATCCCAATTATTTTTTGAGGAGAGTACACAATTTCATAACTTTTTTTCATATTAAACCTATGTTCTACTAGTAGTATTTCAGAGAGGAAGTTATTTGTAACACAACATTCATTTCAGTGATGTAAGAATTTAATTAATGCAATGAAGCACAATTCTAATGCCAACTTTTAGTTCTTAAGCTCCCAATACCTGATGATGAATTGTCTCTACCATTCTCTACACCTCACTTGGAGACATCAACTAGGATAGTGCAGTTTGGAGTATTATGTGTGAATACCTGTGAGACGACAGTAGCTAATGAACTGGCTGCTAACTTAGTCTTTGCATTATATCTTTTTCTGCCATTGCAATATGACCTAGATTGATCTTCATATTCACTTCAGATTTTCTGTTGCCTCATACTCAGTTTAGAGTTCACTTTGATTCCTGAGTATTCATACCAGCCAGCATGCCTAAATAATTTTCTGTTGTGGGAAGCACAAAAGAGCCAGTAAAATATGGAGAGAATAAGGGATAGATACTTGGAGAAAATGAAAGAGGAGAACTCAGAACATATTCATTAATGTCTTCATTAATGATCTGGATAATGGGGCAGAGTGCAACCTCAGCAAGTTTGCTGGTGACAGAAACCAGCAAGGAGTGGCTGCTACTCCAAAGGGCCATGCTGCCATCCAATGGGACCTTTGCAGGCTGGATAAATGGGCTGGTGAGAACCTCATGGAGTTCAAGAAGGGGAACTTTGAAGTCCTGGGGAGGAGCAACCTCAGGCACCAGTACATGCTGGGGGACATCCAGCTGGAAAGAGCTTTTCAGAAAAGGAACTGGGATTCCTGTGTGAGCCAATGATGTGCCCTGGCAGCAAAGAATTCTAATGGTATCCTGGGCTGCATTAGGAGGAATGTTGTCAGCAGGTGGAGGGAGGAGATCCTTCCCCTCTCCTCAGCACTGGTGAGGCCATGTCTGGAGTATTGTGCCCAGTCTGGGCTCCTCAATACAGAAGACAAGGACATACTGGTAAAAGTCCTATTGGGCCACAAAGATCATTAAGTAGCTGTAGCATCTCTCCAATGAAGAAAGGCTAATTGAGCTGGGACTGTTCAGCCTGGGGAAGAGAAGGCACAGGGGGGATCTCATACATTTGCAGAAATACCTGAAGGGAGGGTGAAAAAAGGACGGTGCCAGGCTCTTCTCAGAGTTACCCTGTGACATGACCAGAGGTAACGGGCACACACTGAAACACAGGAGGTTTCCTCTGAACATCAGGAAACATTTTTTCGCTGTGTAGGTGACCAAGCACTGGCACAAGTTGCCCAGAGAGATTGTGGAGTGAATATCTCCAAAGAGAAATTCAAAATTCATCTGGACGTGGCCCTGAGCAACTGGCTTTTGGGGCCCCAAGAGGGTTGGACCAATGAACTGCAGAGTCATTTCCATCCTCAGCCACTTTCTGATTCTGTGACTTTGAGTGAAAGGAATTCACTTGCATGAAAGTACATTTCTTAGCTTACAAACTATACCATTGTGTGTGGGATCAAAGAGAATCAGACTAGATCAAAATCTATCCATTTGTTCAAGGTTCTTCAAAATCTGCCTTTATAAGTAAAATTTCTCACTTCATACTAAAAACAAGGTACTTCTCCATTATGCATTTTTTTTTTCTTTTCGTAACATCCCAAAACATAACCGTAAAAAACCTAGTATCAGCCTCCTACTCCTTTTGCTAACTTTTGAAACTTCATTTCGTTAACTTTTCATTAGTATTTTTTCAAACCTAGCAAAAATTCTATAAAAAACCTGGCAACATTTACCATTTCAAAAGATTTAAAAAATTCTGAAACTTAAACAGAGTTCTAATTTAGATGCTTTTATCAGCCTTGGTATTTAAAACTTGGGCTGCATTATTGACAAGATAATTTGCACAGCATTACTCATGGCATTTATCTTAAGAGTCCTTACTGTTTCTTATTTCCTTTTGGAAGTTTTTAAAACAGAGATGATTACCCAAAGAACAAGTCAGACCCTTTATCACAGTGAAAATTGCCAGTAATAGATTACATGTATAGATATTAGGAAAACATTATTTTAAAGGTATACATACATGCGTGTTTGTTGCTTTTCATGGTGGTTTTCTAGGGTTTCATATGAGTTCAGTTAAGAGTGTGTGTTGTTACATACTGTGCCATTTGACTGAGGAATGGAAAGAAAGGTTGAAATCTGAGACAATATTAAAATACTTTAGAAACTTTAAAGCATTATAATAGTTATTTCAATAAAACTACTTCAAATATTTCTTCAAGAAGGAAACAATTTGGAGTTCAAGGTCAGTGCCATAATAACTGAAAACGTATAACAGTACTCTCATTTCCATCACTAAACTCTAGATTAGGGTCTTTTTCAGTTGTTGCTATTATAAATCCCTGTTCCCAGGGGTGCCAAGCTATCATAAAAATTTGCTTTGCCCAATGCTTTGAGATAAATTCTTCAAATAAAGCATAGGGGATTGGCTTGCAACTCCCACTTGTGTTAAGAGGAGCTATCAATGCAAATGTCTCATGGCTTCATGCGAGAAAAAACTCCGGAGTATTAAAAATTTCGTTCTGAGGGTTACTTGTTTTTGATACATATCCTGATAATAACATGCTCTAAAATAAAATACTTCAAGCTAGTGATCTCAGTTATTTGCTGGGACTGTTAATGCCCAGTATATTGTGCTAAACTGAAATTCCTGATGAAGCCTGCAACGTAAGTTATTTCCTAAATATTTGTGGAAGAAAGAATGATAGTTTGGCTGAAGAAATACACATTTTCAAGACAATACTATATGATTTTATCTAATTAATTACATAGAAAATTTTTATCATAAACTTTTATATTGTTCACTGTCTAATACAAAATGCTGGTTGAGCTTCACATGGATATACCCCTGTTTTTTAGAAGGTGGGGATACAGGTTGGTAAAGTTGATCTGAATGTAAATGGCTCTTAACTTCTCATTCAGCTTCACATTTTCCACCTTGATGTAGGTTACAGCGGTAGACCGGCCCATCTTCCCTCTTCTTCTGGGAGAAATTCCATTCCCGTCATTCCAACAGCTCACATTTCATACAGTCCATCCATGAACCAGGTCAAGGGTTTACTGTAAATGAGTGTGCTGATAAAACAACCTGACACACTTCATCTTCTGAAAAATCTGGCTATGCCTATATCTCTGGTCTTGGCATTCCCCAAGTAGCTAGGCAGTAAAATATATTGGAAACTTCCACTGAGAACCATAATTTTCAGTTCTCCTAGTCATTTACATTAAACATACAATTGTCTGAATACCACAAAAAAAAACCAACAAAAAAACCACTACACAGACATATCAACTTCATCAACTTCAGTCAGTTTAGAGTACTAGTTTAATTTTATGTATTCTGAATCAGTCCTTGGAAGAACATTTTTTCACAGGCTGTGCAAGACTGTAGGAAAAAGAAAGATTAGCCTTCCAGACTAGACGACCTTTGTGAGCACAACTTTTTCTGCCTACACATTCTACATTCTTTTTCTCAGGTAAGGTTTTTTAAAAGAACAAACTTATGTCAGAAATAGACTCTATCAGCTCAAAGTGCTTCTCTAATACAGTTACAAGGCTATAAGCTCAGCACATGGGCTTAGGAAGGTGAGGTATTCTGCATGTAATAGATGGATCTAAACACACCCTTTCTATAGGCAGATACTTCAAGTCCACTTCTTTATTGTTTTTCAGTTTGGTGATTTGTTTGGGTTTTTTTTTTTTCATTTCTTTACATCTTTCTGGTAAACAGATGGCAAAAACTTTAAATCGGCAAGATCTTCAGGCAAGATCTCCAGGCAAGATCTCACCAATGTCTTCTGCAATGGTAATACTGCTTTCCTTTCTCTAGTGCAAATACCTTACTTGCCACAACCTCAGATAGTGTTTGTAATTTTGATAGCCTCTTTACATTGGTAATTCACATATTTTAACTGATTGATTAATAGTACCAAGTTTTATCGTCTTCCTCTATTATTTCCACTCTGTAAGCACCAAAGTCTTGCTATTCCTCCTAAATCTCACACTTCTTACTGTTGTATGTTATCCCATCTCTTTTACTCCAATATTCATTTTCTATTTTGCTCTGTCTGACAGCCTGGGACTCTTCTGTGCTAATCCCAATATAGTATGATTGATTGCAAACTATTTTACTTTTCATACTGTTTCCCCTAACAGCATCGCCTGCACTCTTTTCTTACTCATATTACAATTCTTGCGCTAGTCTACTTTCATTAACTTCATAAATAATTTCCAATGGGAATTACTTTGTAGTAAATCTGATGTCCAGATATATTTTAGCTACTATTTTCTTTGCCTAGAAAAACCGTTAATTGAGCCAAGAAAGGTACAGCATTACTCTGGCATGATATGCCTTTGCTGACCCTACCTAGAAGTTTATTTCACTTCTGATTTATATAATTAATTTGATCCACATTTGTTGTTAAATCTTCATGAGGTAAGGTTACTATGCCTGTAAATATCCAGATTCCATTATCTTCCTTCCTCAAATATATGCAGTATATTTGTTTTTGTGCACCAAATGCAATATGACTTGCAGTCTGATGGACTCCTTTAAAATGTTTGCTACCAGATTGTTTTTCTGTGAGGAAATACTGAGTTCAAATATTAAAACAAAACTTAAACATTTTTTGTGGTTATGTGGAAAATATGTTTCAATAATCAGTGGAAAGTTACGAAATTGTGTTTTGCTGACCTCTTTGGTTTGCAATGGGTACCATTAATAAAATAAATAAACCAATCATAAATATTTATGACTCGTCTGCTTTGAATATAGTCCATCAAATTTAAATGAGACAAAGGATTAAAGCTACAATTTAAAAGCTTAAAACTAGAAGGGCTTATTTCTAACCTTAGGACAGCCCAGCATTTAAATAAGACCAATTGGAACTGGAATGAATACGAACTATTAATTTTATTAATCTCCTTATACTGTTGTGCATTATTCTGAGTCACCAAAATATGCATACCTTCTGAACATCCTGACACTTTGCTTTGCATTCCATGTTATATTTTAAGACATACATATCATGTATCACTTGCTAATTGTTTCTGTAGGAGGAGATGAGTAATTAAGGACTTGTGAAACTGGGGCAGTGTACGTTTTTATAACTGATAATATAAACTCACAGGATGGCTGCAGTTCAACAAAGGGTTTAGCTTGCACTGTTCTATAAATAAGCACAGGAAATTAGATTAAAATTTTAAAATTAGATTGCCAAGATATTCAAAAGTGACCATAGCATCATGTGTCTTGTTTTGGGTCTCCCACTAGGAAGGACTTTTCAGAATCCTGATGTATGACAACTTCTGAAAATACTTCAATTTTGGAAAGTCTTTAATTTGTCCAACCTAAAAATATATAATACATTTTTGAGAAGGATGTAGCCAAGCTAGACTTGAAAAAAGAAAAGAAAACAAACAGAACAAGCAGGACTAACTCTTTCAATTGCATTGTTTGTTGGACATGTTAGATATAACATATTATGGGATACAAATTTTCTTTAAAAAGGTGGATTATAGTCACTCGAGTCCTTCTGTATTTATTTATTAGTATAAAGCATTTATTTGTAATAGTGATAGGCACAATCTGAGCCCTACAGTTCCTCTCTCTTCGTTATTGCTTTGCAGTTTCATTTAGAAATGTAATGAATCTTTAAGTTTCACTGTTTTTTTTTCCTAAATGTTAGTAGAACATGAGACAATGCCACTTGTAATCTTGGAGAATTTATCTGGGATTTGTAAATAAACCAGTCCTGTTGTCTGGGGATAGATGCTGAGTTTCAGGCAGAGGAGGGAAGAATGGAGATATTTTTCCTTCTCTAGAGCTGAAAAAGATGTCTGGTATGTGATAGCATCAGAAAATACGACCCAATAGCTGAGACACTAAAGCAGGCTTGTAACTATAGCTTATGACTATGTTGCGAGATTCAGGGGTACTTTCCAAATCTCTTTGAAAGCTCAAAACAGGTTTTGATTTGGCATTGGAACCTGAGCACTTGTCCTGGTTTCAGCTGGGATAGAGTAAGTTTTCTTGCTAGCAGCTGGTACAGTGCTATGTTTGGGATTTAGTGTGAGAATAAGGTTGATTACACATCAATGTTTCAGTTGTTGCTAAGTAGCGCTTACTCCAATCAAGGACTTTTCAGTCTCTCATGCTCTGCCAATGAAGAGGGGCACGAGAAGCCGGGAGGAAGCAGAGACAGGACACCTGAACCAAACTAGCCAAAGGGATATTCTATACGACGGAATGTCATGATCGGTATATACACCAGGGGAAGTTGACCAGGAGCCACTGATTGCTGCTCAGGGATGGGCTGAGCATTGGTCAGTGAGTGGTGAGCAACTGAATTGTGCATTACCTGTCTTTCTTGGGTTTTATTTATCTCTCTCTTTTTGTTGTTATTTGTATTATTATATTTCAATTATTAAATTGTTCTTTTCTCAACCCACAGGTTTTACCTTTTCCAATTCTCCTCCCCATCCAACTGGAGGGTTTTGTGAGAGAGCAGCTGTGTGGTACTTCGTTGCTGGCTGACGTTAAACCATGACAGTGCTCCACTCCAAATTACCACCGCTTGGTTTCCAACAGAAGAAAAATGAAGTGGGAGGGTGAGAAGGATTCTGGTGTGGATAATAGGGGCAACAGGGAAATTTTCAAAATACACTTTACCCTGATATCCAGACCATGTTTACTACGATAGATCCAACTTTTAGTAAAGCCTAGAAAAAATGCTCTATACACAACTTTCTCTCTTGCAGAATGAGAGAGGTGGAAAGATCCTAGGCATGCATCTATCTTTGCTGCATTTTTAGTGCAAAAAGAAACAAAAATCTAAGAAAATGAAACTTTAGTTCCCTTCTCTTAAATTCTGAAGTCTCTTTTCACTGAGTTTTATTTCATTGGTTTAGTTGTTTATGAAAGAAAAGAGTAAAAAATAGTCTTGAAGATAGAAAATGTCCTAACACATTGTCCTGGGTTCAGCACTTAAACCATGACACACATTACACATGAAGCTGACCACAAATTAAATGTTCGTAACGTTGCAGCAGACAATAGTAAGAACAAGAAAAATGGTTTAATGTAAGACTAGATTTTTCTTCTGCTGCTATTTGAACCTTTTCTACTGTCTTCACAACTTCAAAAGTTGATCCTCACAGAACTTCTGTGCAACATCTAAAAACTTGCCTAATGCCTGCGTTTGACTATTGTACAGGGAAAACAGCAACATTGACAAAACGGTCCATGAAAGAGGAATTTAAAAATTCTTACCAAGAATAGTGTCCACTGCATAAAAATAGAGAGTGAATATGCCAGTTTCTATTCTCCAGTCCTGCTCAACTTTCTTGAATTATCAGCCTGTGCAAGCGGATTTGGGACACTGAATTAAAAAAAATAAAAATGAACAATTACTGCAGTTGTCATTGGAAACAGTTTAGATGAGCTACCAGGCAAGTATGTTTTTTGCTGTTCTGGTGGTACAGAGGGCAAGAAATTAAAAAAAAAATGTCGATAAATATGAAAATCTTTTAAGCTTTGTCAAAAAAAAAATTGCTTAATAGAAGGGATGCTACATCTACTTTTAAACTGCCCTTTCACTTCTAGCCCACCAGGTAAAATAAGTCCTAGGGAAACTGCAAAGGTAGATGGTCACCAATTATAAATCGTGGTCTGAATTTGCAATCCTTGTTAGATTCCTTCCTTTCCGTTCTTTCTTCTGTCTCTAATAGACAGATGTACATTTACAGATGGCAGTACCAAAATTAAATATCCAGACAGGAGTTGGAATGGGTCTGTGTCCAGTGACAGTCTATGTAAAACTGTGTTGATGGCACTGTACACTGGGTAAGCCCATGCAGCTACTCCTTCTGCCAGTCCTTCCATGTCTCATAGATATCAACTTATACAACTTAGTTTTATGCATGAAATTCATGTAGTATTTGGAAGGTAAAATTAAATGCTGTGTAAGATAACAGTTGAACACTATTAACAGCTTTGAAAGTGGGAAGGAAAAAGCAGACAAAGCTACATTTACTTTGATTATACTGTCTCACTGCTCAGGTGAAATGAAGGACATGCAACTACCAATGCCGTTCAGAGAGAATACGAATGCATTGGGATATTTTGATGCAAATGGAAATAAAGACTCAGAGCAACTGCACTATGTGAAAGCAGAACTGCACAACAGTAAATTTTTGTCCTCAGCTGTCAAACCTTAAAGCCAAAGTTTCTGTGTGTGTATGCATACACAATAACTCATCTAACAGTATACATACTGTATGTTAGGTATATATGCAGAAGATTTCAATGTGAAAAGTATTGTAAACTCTTCATGTAAAATCTACTTTTTGCCTTGTGATTGTACTTGAGTTCCACTTTATGAGGCAAACAAGTAATAAAAATGATTTCAAGTTGCTAAAACTGGCATTATGCAAAATACAAGATTTTGGTTTTCAAGAATAGTAGACAACTATTTTCTGAGAGATTATATTAAGGTCTACATTCCCAAAGGGTTTCCAGACTCAGGCCCAGAAAGTTAGTAAAGTGTTGTTTTATGAGTTAAAATGGAAGCATTTTTGCTGTTACTGAAAAAGATAGTATGAAGTATTTTTTCTTGCATCACTTCTTAGAACTGAACATAAGGGCACAAGAATTTATAATTCAATAATTACGCACACAGTAAACTAAAATTTTACTGTCTGTGGTGAACCTCTCATGGTAAAAAGTCATTTGGAAATCATGCAGCTGTAAATTATTTAGGTCCAGTAGATAAAGATGAAGAAGGAAAAAAAAAACCAAATGCAGAATCTATCACATTCAATGTTGCACTGAATGCCACCAGCATTGTTGAAGGACTCAGTTGTCATCGACAGCTATGGAAGTTGATCTTTAGTATCTCCCAAGTGCTGAACTCCCAAGTACTGATCTTTAGTATCTCCCAAGAAGAGACACAGAATTAGCAATCAACAGAGGTAAGAGGAAGAGACTAATTTACAAAATATTTTTGCCAACATAATACTTTATTAACTTTTCAGTTGAAAATAAGGGATAACTTGCTCCCTTTGGAAAGCACAGTGATGAACCTAACACAGAAAATAATGAAATACATCATTAAAAAGACATATCTAGATGCTATAAAAACTCACATATTTGACTGCTGCCTCTCCTGCAGCCTAATCTAGAGCTGATGTTAGCTTCTCACAGGCATGTATGAGTTGAACTTGCAGGAGGTGGAAATCACAGAAATCAAATCTCTCATTTCTACCCATTGTTGTATTAATATAGGCAGGTGCACCTCTCACGACCTCACTACCTCTTTCTATGTTTTATGTTTGACTCACAGTTGCCAATGAATGTTTGGAGATCCTGGTGCATGACTGCTGAAGCAGGCCTTTCAAGAGACATAGGTAGAAGAATAGCAGCTTTATAAATCCCAAGTCGTCTTAAGCACAAGATAGGCATTGGCATTCTCTGCTCTCCCAAAAGAGCTGTATGTTGGGCATGCATAGTACCAGAGTAACATATGTCTAAGAAATTTGCTGTAGCAATGAAGCTACCAGTAGAATGAAAAATGTCTAAGTAGTGTGACCAGCAGGTCAAAGGAGGTGATCCTGCCCCTCTACTCTGCTCTCGTGAGGCCTCACTTGCAGTATTGTGTACAGTTCTGGTGTCCTC
Organism: Strigops habroptila; assembly: GCF_004027225.2. Lineage (NCBI taxonomy): Eukaryota > Metazoa > Chordata > Aves > Psittaciformes > Psittacidae > Strigops > Strigops habroptila. Next base: position 30,803,729 of record NC_044277.2, on the reverse strand, counting down.
AACATAAAAAGGACATGGAGCTGTTGGAGCAAGTCCAGCGGAGGGCCACGAGGATGGTCAGGGGGCTAGAGCACCTCCCGTATGAAGACAGGCTGAGAAAGCTGGGGCTGTTCAGCCTGGAGTCGAGAAGGCTGCATGGAGACCTCAGAGCAGCCTTCCAGTATCTGAAGGGGGCCTACAAGGATGCTGGGGAGGGACTCTTCCTTAGGGACAGTAGCGGTAGGACAAGGGGTAACGGGTTCAAACTTAAACAGGGGAAGTTTAGATTAGATATAAGGAAGAAGTTCTTTACAGTGAGGGTGGTGAAGCACTGGAATGGGTTGCCCAGGGAGGTTGTGGATGCTCCGTCCCTGGCGGTGTTCAAGGCCAGGTTGGACAGAGCCTTGGGCGACATGGTTTAGTGCGAGGTGTCCCTGCCCATGGCAGGGGTGTTGGAACTAGATGATCTTAAGGTCCTTTCCTAGCCTAACTACTCCATGATTCTATCATTCTGGGCGGGGTTGTGGATCATTTTCCTGAACTTAGGCACTGAAATATTTCCTTGAATATGTTCTTAGATCTTGATTGTTTCTGTTTAAGAGTGAATCACATTTATTTTATTTACTATTTTGTCTTTTTCTGTGCATGTGCAAGAAACCTCAATAAGTTCCCCTTCTAATGTTCCTACGAAACTACTAATTTCTACATAATCTGCTTTTTTTCTCCATATAATAACTACGAAATTCAGCTGGTAACTGCTTTCCAAAATTCCTAAGAAGAACAAACTTTGCTACATGTTTCAGCAGATAACTCACGGTGCAGGAAGAAAAAGAGTGCAATAATTTATAAATGAGCACTACCTTGGTTTTTTGTTTATGCAATAGAAATGAATTAATTTTGCTAGTTATTGGCTGATTACTCATGTTGTGTTTCTGGTGAGCTTGGATTAATTAACTAATATAAGGATTCAAGACCTGGTGCTAAATTAAATTAGAATATAAACGAAATAAGCAATCCCAGAATAGTATCATGCCATATAAAGATGTCTAAATAATGACGCTATCAAACAAATACATTTCATCAGAGTTTGCAATTTCTATCAAGAAATAATAAACAGTGATTTTTCTTATTCGCTTCTCTATTTGGTAGGTGATAAAGGCATGATTCATGAGAGGAATCTGTGTGTCAGTCCTTTCCAATTTGCCAAGAAAACTTCATTCAGATCAAAACTAAAAAGGTTGTTGGAACTGTCAATGGAAGCAACTACAAACTTAGCAAGTGCAAACATTTCCAAATTAGTGCTATCTCTCTTTTTCTTGCACACAGGGCACACTTGCTGTTCTCAATTACAAGTTACCAAAACATTTTTTCCTAATTTCATTATGTTTTTTGATAGTGGAAAACTACCAGTTGTACACTGTGCTTCTTATAGGATTTTTCAAATTTGAGCCAACTATGAAAACAACATTGATCTATTTGCTTTTAAGTGAAGCACTATTTCAGGTTATATTATACTTTCTCTGTGTAAGTAGCTGTCAGCTAACATCATCAACAATGTATTTTTCCTGCATTGTAATTGCTGTAGACATGACTCCTTTCTCATTGCATGCAACTAGCTTTTCTTATTAGAAATAATGTGCTGCACATAGAAATAAACCTATGCATATAATACTTTATTAGAAATATTTAAGTTTGAATTAGCCAAGCGATGGCTTGGTAAAAAAAAAAACCCAAACAAACAACAGTCTGGATTTATTAAGTAAAACCACCATAGAAATGTATTATGCATTTATGATGACTCCACATTTAAAATGGAAATATCAATTTACTACAAACTACCATTATTTCAAGAGCATTTTGTGATTCCTGTCCTGTAAGTACAGATGTTTTTTCCCCTAGAAGACTTAGCAAGATTTTTATCTATGATCAGCTTTTGTTGTTACTAGTAGGAGGAGCGATCAGCAGCCAGACACTGGACCAGTATCTCATTTCCTGTCTTCTGCATGTGTCTATTGGCATATAGGAAGTAATTTGTTCATAGCACTATGATTATTCTACTTTGTTTGGATGGACAGTCTTGTTGACTTTTTTCCTTGTCAAGACCCTGATCTGAATCACTAAGAACTTGATCCATGCTATGCACATGAAGCTGAGGTGGTCACCACAGTAAGCTGCGTATTATACATCACCACTTATATCTAAATTTGAGTGAGTCAATGTCTTGTAGTTTCAGATTCCTAGCTACATAACATTCTTGGACTCCTGATTCCCAGAACATAAGGATCATAAATCTTGCATGCAGAATATCATGCTAGTGTTTTCAGGGCATAATGCCTGTTTAAATTGTCATGACACAAATTAAATCAACATTGCTATCACAGTAGACACTGTTGGAGGATTTGGTTTAATACATCTTAGGTCCTTTCTGTTCTTGGTTTAGTAAGTTAACTTTTCATTTAGGCTGAAGTTTCTTTACCATCAATTAAATTTATTGCTTAATTTTCTCCAATTTTAATGTGCTATATACACAGCATCTTCTCCAGTACTTTACTTTTAATTCAATACATTGCTTTCAAAGCAATTGGTTCATTTTACCTTAGTTTCAACAACATGCTTACATGAGACTTGAGTAACTAAATAATTTCCTTTTTTGCTTTTTGTTTTTAGTATTTTTGGACTTGTGTGCTGGAAAAAAATTTCTTTTGCTTCTCTGTATCTAGGGGCTTCTAAACAAGTACTTATGAAACCATTGTGTCCTTCAGTTTTAACTGCATGTGTTGGTTGGCTTTACCTTGAAGACTTTTAATTCTCATTGGCTTTTCAACATATAAATTAGATGTTTCACCTGAAATTTGATAGAACATAGATGCTTTCAATACTCTTACTCATTATCTGTTATGTATGTTCATTAATCAACATTTCCTATTTTAAATAAAAATGTATTATTCTGACACTTGTGATTATGGTCTCCTAGCAACTTTCTCAAACCGTCCCTTTTCATTTCAATTGGTCTAAGACCAGAAAAGAACGAAGATAGCCCTAATTCTGTATGTGGCTTAATCCTTTTCTCCATGTGGTATAACTTTAATTTATTAAAGGAATGGATATCTGTAATTTCTTTGGACTAATGATGAAGTACAGTATTAAGCTTCCATTCTACACGTCAATGTAACCTATATCACGAAAAGAAAAATCTTTTCCCACATATTCACTTGGAGCCTGCAGTTCGCAGGCTGATTGCTTCTCACACAGAAAGCTCCAGCAAGGCATCTTAAAGGAAAAACTTAATTCAATAGGATTTTTCAATACCTCAGTAAGAATCAACTTTACCTCATTTTATGTGCTGCTCTCCTCAATCCATGAGGCTGCATGAGGTAAATTTTCTTGTCCCCAGTTGCCAAGTGCCTTCTCCTTTTTCAAGTCCTCCCTAAGCTCTTCTCTGAAATTACTTCCTCTTCTTTTTATTTCTGTCCATATGTCTATAGCTTTTTTTACTCCCAGACCATATTTTTATGTCTTGTTGCAGCTCACTCTTACAAAACTGTGTAGACTCTTCTCTTTAGGTGTCTGATCTTAGAATCTCTGGCACCCTGGGGGACAGCTATACGGCTTTCAGAAGAACAGGAAAGTTTATAATGCTACAACAGTAGATTCTAAAAATATCAGTTAATAAAGCATCATATGTATTTGTATATACATTTATGCATGTGCATACTTCTATATGAAGAAATCCATTTTTTATTGCTATCAAGGTGCAATTTCTCATTCTTCAACACATTTGAATTTAGGACTGAACAAATCTCTTTGCACTGGTTGGCACTTACTCCTTAGCTCTATCTTCATGGATACATAAGGAAAGCAGGACTAATGACAACATCAGTGTTCATCCTTTCTATGTATTCTATGTATATTCTATGTATACCAATTCAATATATTCTATGTATACCAATGCTACTACTTTAAGTATCTGAGCTTATTCTTTAATTTAGATTTGTTAGTCACCCATATTGTTTACAACATAGTTAAATACAGACATACAGGATAAATTCCATAGTTCTCTGAAGGGGTAAGAGGCTTTAGTTTGGACTCAAGTTTTTGTTTTTATAATCTGCAAAGAACAAGTACAGGTACCTCAAGTCCACTGTCTTCTAGGAAGTATGGCAAATTCAGCTTTCTTTTGTTGACACACAGTCAATATCCTGGTCCTGTGTGTTTTGGAGCCAAAAATCAGGTTGGAAAGAAAGAGCTTAGAAGATAGCCATGCTTAAAGTCTAGGCTTGCCCCAGTTTCCTTGCATAGCAAGAACTCAAATGGGCATGGGGAGATGATTTCTGTAGCATTGTTCTTAGCAAATTGTAGAGATTTTACCTTGGAAACACAGACTCCAGAAGTTAAGCTCTTTTGCTTATTCTAGAAGTCACAGGAGGGAAACCACACAGGGATTCTGTCCTGGAAAGAAGTGAGCTAGAGAAGCAATAAAGAAGCAAAGAGTACTCTGGTACTTCTGCAGAATTGGTGATGTCGAAGTTGGAGCTGATGGCTCTTTTGGACTTCTACTGATGTCCATTCTCTGTGGAGGCTAGTAAAAGAAGGCAGCATGCATCCTCTGTCTATTTTTATCTATTGTTGATCTGTTACACTATACAATCTGTGAGCATAGCTGCAATACATGGGAAGTGCCTATCATGAGAAATATAGTTGACATTACTTAGAAAATAAGTCTCTTTGGTTGTTTCTAGCTATACACATCTATGTATATAGCTGAGCCCCAGCATTCAAAGTCTTCTTGTTCTGATGGAGAATGAGTTTACTAATATTGATGGGCACTGTGTCATGTGCCATAACAAAAAAAAAACCCAAACCCAACCCTCAGGTCCTGACAGGTTTGTTTTTCAAGTTAGACATAGTGCATCTGTTAAATCTGGTGAAATCCCGAATCTGATCAAGCCAACCAAAGTCAACTGGATCTGGATTTTTCTGTTTTCTCAGTCTTTGAACAAAGGTTTCTCTGTTAGGGCTTTCACAAATTCTGTCAGCATCAAATTATATACTATTTTTGTAGATATAGATACAAGGTTGGATCTTGCTCTGTTTTAGGTTCAGTGATTCACACACATTTGGAGAAATGTTCTCTCATCATGCTATGTTAAGAATAGTAGCAATGGAGAAAAGAAAATTGGGAATAGAAGACTTAGAGCAAGACTTAAAGCAATATAAGCCAGCATTTACTTGCTGACTTAATCTGTGCATTTTGCTACTATCAGCTTCTTCTCTAAGGGCTAAATTCAACATCATCTTGAAGTTATCAATGAAATTCATTCTCCCTACTGGAAAATAATATTTCTTTCTGGCTCCTGCTGCCTGCCAGCTACTGTTCTGGTTTCTCTGCTTCTAACCTTCTCCATCCCTTTTCATTTTTCACCTGTATATATTCTTTCCTTTGCCTCCTTTCTCTCCTTCAGCTATCAGAACTGAATTTGGTATCTACATAACTTAGTGCAATGGAAATATAGTAGGGTGGATTCTATATGCTATACAGAATGGAATGAAACAAAATTGCATACACTTGCCAAAAGCAGATTTTAGGCCCATCCCTTTTTTCTGGCCTACTAAACATCTAATCTGATTGAAAAATCAAAACCTAATTTGAAAAAATCAAATCTGATTGAATTAGTAGTTAATTAATGGTTTTTATAAAAGTAAACACTAATTTTAAAATTAAAACCCCAAACAAACAAAACAAAAAAAAACCCCAAAGAACCAACAGGCAAGCCTGTTTTAGACAATGAAAATTAGTAACTGGTTACATTTCGTTTAACCTCAAAGGAAGATTTTTCTCTACTGCAAGTTATTCACTTATGCACTTGCTATGGAATCAGCATTGTGGGTAAGTTGATGATAGCCTGTACAGGAAAGGAAAGAATGACAAGCTGATTACTTTATGGTTATTTCACAAAATTGATGAGACAGCAAATGATATTAAATCCTATTAAAAAGCCTAAGCACAGTCTTTCCCCCCCCCCCCTTTTTAAAAAAATTCCTACATTCCTTGTGCTGGGATTGGATGATATGATTCTACAATTCAGGGAATCTGCAGAACATCCGCAATGAAATTGGTTTTCTGTGGAAAACTGATGAATCACTTACTGCCAATGACTGGAAGGAAAAGTACTTGTTTATGCCCTTATGTAATGAATTTTTATGAGGTGAAGTTTGCTGTTTATAAAAAAAATACTTCAGTTGCTGTAGATGTAAAATAATAGAATTCAGAATAATTCCAATGTATTATTGAAAAGTCAGTCGCTAGCAGAATATAATCTGCCTACAAAATGCCAAAAAAGGGTTTTTACTTCTATAATAGAATTAAAATTTCCATCCATCCTTTAATGTCTTTCAAGAGAATAAAAAAAAAACCCCACAAAAAAATCAGGGACGATATTAACACTGTCACCTTTGTTAACTTAAGGTATAATTAATACTTTCATAAAAAAAAATATATATTCTGCTTCAAAAAGTAGGTCTCAAACATAGTGCAGAATGAAAACATGCTCGTGAGCAATTCCTCAAAAAGCAAGCAATATGTCTCTCTGTAATTATGGACAACTAAGTACCTGCTTTTCCTTGCATGCTCCTTCACTAACCGTCTCTTTTAAGAAAGAGTCAAACTGGTATCTCAGGGGTAAGAACTGACCATTTAAATGCGAAAAATAACTTCTCATTATCAAATGTGTCTTAAGACAGTTGTATGTCTGCAAATTAATTAGTGGAGCTAGTTTTGAGAATTTAACTCAAATAATTGTTTTGTACTTACTTTGGGGAATGGGAACAAGAGTTGAGTTTGATTGCCATGCTCTTTTCATTTCTTTCTGCATCTTGAGGTATTTCAGTAAAAGATGTCATTGCTTGAATGTGATTTCTCTTTGGATCCTGCCAAATACTTCCAGAAATAGCTGCAGGTGATTGGAAATGTGCAGATACGTATTTTTAATGACTAATGCATTTTGCATTTCTTTAGCAAAAGCTGTTTTGCTGTGGATGTGAAAAATTTCAAGTGCTATTTTCTTCATACTTCTTATCTCCTTGTCCTGACATCTATATTGGTTCTGCAAGTACTGCTAATGTACCAGCCTTTCTTGGATCAATTCATAAACATACTTTTAAGAAGATGAGTTTTTGTGGCACTAAGCAATGGTGTTATGAGCAACTTGCATTCCTTTGTGCCTTTTCACACATCTACCACCTTTGAAACTGTTACAGTTGCCTGCTGTTGCTGCCATCAATCACAGGGATTGTGAAAAGGATTTTACTGAGAAGGCATGCTGCAAGTCCATCTATACCATCTCCAGTGGCCAGGTTTGCTTAAACCTGGAGATAGCTGGCCAAACATGACTTAACCGTCATCTTATTTTCCACGATGCATGTTAATAGAAGCCATGCCACTTGGCTAATTGCCCATCTCATGCTTGCATTTGCAGCATGCTCTGGCCCTTCATGCACTGCTTTTGGAGAAGAAACACTACTTACTGCATGGGACTATTATGGCCTTTCTAAATTGAATGAACAGCAGTGAGTGCAAAGCTTTTGCATGGAAAAGGCTCTCTTCAAAATCCTTATGCTACTTAACTTGAAGCCACAGTTCTCTAAGAGCGAGCTCTGATTCCTGTGCCCAACACTACTCCCTGCCCCTAGTCTGGCTCTATTCTGATCCTTTGGGTTAATATGGAACAAATTAGGGATGGGTTGTTATTACTGATAGTGTAGCAGTTACAGAGATATTACAGACTGTTGTGAAAACTATCCCAAAGTGATGTTAATTATTTGCTCTCTGAATATACCTTTGAACCATGCTTTGAACTGTGTGGCATTATTATGTGGGGCAATCCATGGGATCCACAACCTTTCGTAGAAGCCTACATCAAAGGAGACTGGAGTTAGGAGTTATCAATAAATACTGTGCTCACGTTGTATAGGCTTTTGCTAATTACACAGACTATTTTGTGGCTATTATAGCTGGCTATAGTAGTCACTCACATGAGAAACTTACCTACTTAAGTGCAAACAGACTGAAACCTTTTCATCAATGCAAAAGCATTTTCAGAAAAACTTAATTAGCTGTGTCTGTATTGTGAACATTGCTTTTTATGCCTTGTCATGAGCTACGCATCTCTACCCAAGTAACTGGATCTCACATAGCATGTTCAGGCAGATGTTCAGTTCCTATTGTAGTTTAATGCATCTGAAAGTGTGTGACCATACAGCGACAAACTTGCTATCAACATCTTGAATACCAAGCCCATTATTATACTTTACTGCACCATGCACAATCATGACCTTACATCAAGACTGGGTATAACAGGAAAGAATTCCTTCAGAGCAATCACATAACAGGCAGCAGACCTGATTTAAGGCAGAGCAACTTTCAAAACTCATTGCAAGTCTTTAGCGCTAATACAGATTCCAATATAAGAGTCAATACTGCCAGAAATGCTACTTACTATCTTTGCTTGGGGCTAAGTGCCTCTCCTAGTCACCTAGCCCCAATGACTGCTCTGCCTCTTGACAAAGAAACTTGAGCCTTTCTCCACCCTGTCTTTAGGACTCAAACAAAATGAGAACCAACTACAGAGGGCAGGCTAGGAATCTTGTTAGGCAATCAGGCATATTTACCTGAAGGCTTCTACTAAACCCGTAAGCCATGAGGTTTTTTTCCATTAAGAAAATGTATCTCTGAGGAAGATCCTTGACAGTTATTGCACCAGAGATATGCTTCCCAAACATACAGATAATTTGGAGATGCTAGGTTGGGCTTGTCAGACTTGTCAGGCTGTGTCCTGAAAGACTAGGTAGTTAAGATCTCTAAACAAGATGGCACACCATCTATTGGCAAGTGTCTAAAAGCTAGGGAACATGATGGGACACTGTGGTCAGGATAATCAAACTTGGCAGCTGTGCAGTCAGAGGTTAGACAGAAGGTTGCAATGAATACAGAAAATTGCACAAGAACAGAGTCCATTTCCTGGCCTCCTGGGCTACTCCAACATGCTATGATTAGTCTTCTGTTACAGCTCTTCCTATATAGCAGAATGCAGAGCAGTTACTAGACTGACAGCCTTTTGTTCCCTGAAATATTTTTGAAATATCTGCCTGAAACTAGACTGATTCCGTTGAGATGAATGGTAGCATACTGGCCAACCTTATCGTACTTTGCACCAGTCTGTTGTCTAAGTAGGCTCAGGATCAGAGGCCTGCAACTAAGGATTTTGTACTTATTAAAAACTGCCTGCAAGATCTAGAACTACCTGCACTTGCTGGTGCACAAGTTTGCCCACACCTCCTATCAGAAATAGGTCTGCATTCTGTGTGCTGTGAACAGGCAGTTGCAGCAGAGGTACAAAAACTTAGGTGTGCTCCAGAGAATGCAAAAGATCACTGCTTGGCTGTAATAGATGCCTTACAAGTATCCCTCTGTATGCTTGCATAGTCATCTAGACACAGTGTCCCAGCCTGAGAGAGATCTCCCCACACGTTTTTTGCTTTAATGCCATCTATTTGGTCACCTCTCCAGGCTGCACTGGGTTTGCTTGAGATAAGAGTTAATTTTCCCCATAGCAGTCCCCATAGTGCTGCGCTTTGTATTGGTAGCTAGAAAGCTAATGATGACTCACCAGTGTTTTGGCTATTGCTGAGCTACGTGGTCTCTCTAACATCCCCCCCCACCAGTAGGCGGGGGATAGGCAAGATCCTGGGAGGTGAAAGAGCCATGATAGCTGACCCAAACTAGCCAAATAGATATTTCATAGCATATGAAATCTGCTCAGCAATGAAAGCTAAGAGAGAGGACGAGAAAGTAGGATCATTCATTATTACAGTGTTCTTCTTCCAGAGCAACTGCTACACATACTGAAGCCCTGCTTCCTGAGAAGTGGACATACTCTGCTGATGGGAAGCAGACAATAAAATCTGGGGTTTTTTTCTCTTCCATTGCTTCACACACAACATTTGCTTTTGCTTTATTAAATTGCTTTTATCTTGACCCATAAGTCTTTTCCCATTTAATTTTCCCCCCACCGCCCCATCCTGCTGAGGAGGGGAATGACAGAGCAGCTTGGTGGGCATGTGGCACCCAGCCGAGGTCAAGCTACCACACAGATCCTGCCATGGAACTGGGCTCCCCTGGAATGGTAGAAATATTAAGACTGCAGTAACAATTTGAGTGGATGTTCTGATGGTGACAACATGGAAAACCCTCTTGGCAGGAAGTTATAATCTACCTGACCAATGCTACTAAGAGATTTTTCCTGAGAATGCACAAGTGGTTGACATTCAAAAGGTACAAACCACTGTTTTGAAACTGCTACCTGGTGTTCTGGTTGTATGCACTGTGACATACAGTAGCCTATGCTACTATATTTTTGTTATTGGAGGTAAGCGTCCATCAGGTTTAATATCTATTATGGCAGTAACCACATGACCCTATCCTACGTGTCAAGTTATGCCCCAACATTCTCTTCTTCGTAGAAGCTTCCTAGCAAACACACACAAAATGCAACAGTCAACAATTCATTGCTATGACTACTCTGCTCATAAGGAGAATTATTAAAAAGATAATTTGCTTTGGAACCTAAAACTGAAGAAAATTTTAAAGTGAACTGTAACTATAAACTAGCTTGCCACTTTGCATTTTAGTCTCATAAATACCTGAGAGCACCTGATGGCTATACCACTGAATAACCATAGCTAGCCTGCCAAAAAGAAAGAAAAAAAGTCTCTTCAGAAAAGTTCAGAACCCCCTGTTCAAATGTATATTTTGTCAACTTGGTTTTCATAAGAATGATACATCTCAGATAACAATTGTAGAAATATTCTCAAATAAGGAAATTCATTGTGTTGTACTGAGGAAAAATATTTTTTTCAACTTTAACATCTCTTCACCACTTTGCCCAAATCATCCTCACCTGTCACATCTCACACATGTAAAAACAAAGAAGTATTTCCAGGTAATGCAGAAATCAGACACTATCCCTGTCATTTCTTTTACAGAATATTCAAACTCCTGCTTTTAAGTCTTCCACAGTGTTACTTAAACAAGACCTCTCTTAAAACATATAGAATAGACAAAGTGGTGTGTTGTGGAAGCAAGGAATCAGCATTATCTAATTCCTTTCATCTAAATGCCTCCATTTAGATGCCTTTCATCTAAATGCCTCCAAAATCATACCCTGTGACAACGGGTAATTCTCATTCAAATGAAGATATGAAAAGTTTTCTAATATGTCTATTAACACAATTAGTCTCTTTCAGTTATGACTTCATTTTTTGATTTCTGATACAATGAACATGTTCATGTAGCACACAAGACGCACAACAGAGCACAAATAAAACCCTTAATACAGGGCTGTAATTCCTATCCAAGACAGAATAAAAGTTCTGGTCCTCTAGCTTTCTTAAATTCTAGGCATTTACCCTTTTCACTGATTGCATATATGACTGCTCAGAAGTACATTCTCATGGTAGCTGAACACTAACCCCCTTTTGCTTAGAGAAAAGGACTGAAGAGATTAACATTCCAAAATAAATTTTATTCCCCCTACTGCAGGAAGCATCACTACTTAGTCCTTTGTTACAGTGGAGTTTTAACCCGAAAATATAGTGCTTATAAATTAACATGCAGTTAACATGTAAATCATCATTTGATTAGTTTATTATCTAATTTTTAATATAATCACATATTACTTTTCTGCATTTTATATCAAGACACAACAGAACAGAATTACAATATAAAAAGGTATATATTTACTTTTACAGTGCTATAAGGAAGCTGCTGAGCATTGACTTTGAAGTGCTAAAAAGCTAACCTGGGTAGCAAGGAGTTTTTCAATATACTTGGTCTCAATGTGAGTTGTGACCACAACTGAGCAAAAGTTTCACCACATGTCAGATAAATGAATAAATAAATAAAAATATCTCTGACAAAAGGAACCACTCTTTTCCCAAACTCTGTGAGATGCATGGTACCTGCTTACTTGCACAGGAAATAAAAAAAACTAAAGCCACACCTTAGGATCTAGGATATTAGGGTAATGCAAACTATTTATGTTGTAAGACATAGACTACAAAGTTAGTCAATGCTATGGGCTACAAACCTAACACACTGATGATGAGGTAATACAGTAGTAGGCCAACACTTTGGTATAATAAGACATCATAAGTTAAGCATCAAAATTTCAATTCCAGAAGAAAAACAGGAAGTCAAGTGCAACTTAGCATGGCCAGCAGAAAACAGCTGTACAACAGAGGTACAAAACTTCTGGAAACAGGTTTTGTACTGATACTATAACAGGGATGAAAAACAGAGTATACATTTTACTAGTTTTTCACCTGCATGAAGCTGCAAGAGACAAAACAAACCTCAGCAAATTCATACAGCTTAGGCAAATCAAACAGCAGGACAGAGAGAGGTGGAATGAAAAGGGAAGACATCATTCTTTAAATATTCAGGAAAAAGAAACAGTTCTAATTAGGAAAGAAGTTAACTCCTACATTAGAAGAACATGACACCTAACAGAGTCCAATATAGAAAATCCATGCTCTTTTAACACAATATTTGATCTGTGACTTCAGAAGGAATGAAGAGTCCACAAGAAACAAAGTTCTGATTATAAACTATGAACACTGGATTTTGGATGTGTACAAATTGTAATTAATAAGGATAGTTAAAGGAAGAGGTAGCAGAAATGCTGATGGTTCTTTCTGGAGACATTAGACCACCTCAAAGAAAGGGCTGCAAATACATTTCTTTGGGAAGAGCTATTAAATAATGTGGAGGGACAATTCACACAGAATCACTTCAGGACCAGCAAGTGACTCCAGGATATTCTCCAACAGACCTGCCAGTTTTGATATTTCTAATAAAGACAGCTTTGTACATGCTGGTTCAAATTGCAACTGTGAATAATAAACCTGGCAGGCTGTTGATACACACATTTGATGGCAAATAATATATTGTGGCACAGTATCTGGAAGCAGTTGCTCTGAAGTCTCAACTCACAGAACAGTAGTAGCATTAATGAAGTTTCTGGCTGCCCAAAGATACTTACAAACCCGCTAACTATACTTAATTGCATCAGATGAAAGCACTGTGTGTCACTCTAAAGATCAAAACCTAGAATTTAAGATCTTCAAACAAAATAGGCTGGTGGGTTGTTTTAATCAGACACTGAAGAATACAATAAACCATTTCATAAAAGTAGATCAAAGATTGGATCAGTTGTTACCATACTATTTTTGGGACTGACTATTGATGATAGCCAATCAAGAACACAGCTAGCATAATGTGATTTACTCAAATTCCAAAAAGCTTACACAGATAAAGAGCCAAAAAAGGATGCAATATATTTTTGTGTTAATGACACACTTCCAGGTAAGACTTCCTGTTAAAAAACGACTGCAGTTTTTAAAAAAATAACTCACACAGAACCAGGTCAAAGAGTAAATGGATAAAGTGTTCAAAGAGGGGATAATAACATTGCAAAGCCAACACAAAAAACAAACAGTAACAGTAAAAACCAGGAAGAGTTACCTTTTTTTTTTTTTTTTTTTTTTTAACATGTCTACATGCACATAACTGCGTTGGTATTTTTTTGGCATGGCAGTGAGCTATTACCGGGGTCTGGCACCCACCTTGACCACACACACAAAAAAAAAAAGAGAAGAGTGGCAAGTCCCAAAGATAGCATCCTGTCAGTTTTCTCCAGTGTCTCTGACTCAGAAGACTGTGGATTACTTTGGGCAGCTGCCACATTCCAATGAATGATGGACTGCACGTCTCCAATTTATAGGGAAGAAGAGGAAAGTGGTCATATATACGTCACTGAAGATCACAGCTGAGCAAGAAAATTAGTTCAGTCATCTCATGGAGGTCTAGAAGGTGCACTGTATTCGCACAGGAAGTGGTATAACTCCTGTAGGCACACGTTCACTATGGAGTATCTATCTGCCTACCAGAGGGATCACTTAAAGCTTATGGTCTTTTGGTCTATTTATAAAAAAGCAATTCTGAGTACATCCTGTTATGTTGGTTTAATACGATGAAAACTCTTAAGAATCTGCTGAGATGACAATTCATCTCACACTTTTCCTTTTTGCAGTGGAACCTCACACTGGAATTAAAATTGAAAACATTTGAATTTAAAATTATTCTTTAGGCATGACAAGATGACTTTCCCACTAAATCCATCTACTGGCTAAGTTGGTAATAGCTGAAGCTTTTACAACAAGCTTGAGAAAATCCATAAAATTGGTAAAAGCTTACTGGGCATCTTCTGTATCTTTGAGGGAAGTATACAGCTTGAAGTTAGCATGTTGCAGGCTAACAGATTCTAGATCTAAGGAAGAATGACTCTGCAACATAGGGGTACCAAACTGGGAACAAGTAGTCTGAGAGAGTAGAAGAGCTGGTAAACTACTTTTCTTTCCTTCAAAGAGGCAAGTTGGCACTGTTACTCAGTAAACTGCTAAGACCAGTAAAGACATGTTACAACAAATTACAGACACTCAAAAACCATCTTAAAGCTGTCTGTTTACAATACTTTCTGAATTTTTCCAGTAATCTCTTCAACATAATATTTAATGTACAGTATAAAACCAAATCAATCTCATGTCAGGCATGCAATTCTGTCATTTCAACTTTATATTTCAGTGGCTGAAGACTCTGTACCTCTGAGCCACATTTAGGGCATGTAAAATACATATCAAATAAATAGTTGCTTTTAATACAGTAGTAACAAAAAACATGTGAACAGCCTATGGTATGAGGCATGGTAGGCCATTCCCCACATAGCGAACATTCTTTGCAGTGAGCTGTTAATGTGTTTTTACTATTGGAAATACCTGCAATATGTGAACAACAAGAAAAAATTTTAAGTTTCAGTTTCTGTACATTAATAAGTGGCAGCAGATAGATCAGAAATTCAGCAAAGCCATGCCATAACAGCTCCCTGTTCATGTATTCAAATCCTATGTGACGAACAGTTTGGGGCTTGCAAAAAACTGACCTAATTCCTAGAATGCGTTCTGTGAGTGTTGCAAATGTTCCTTTCTGAAGAAAAATCAGAAAATTTAGAAGTCCACAAAGTTTAAGCAGTCCAGCTCCAAAGTTAATACAACTCTTAATTTTGCAGAAAGATTGTATTTGACGATTGCTAAATAAATCATAACATCTTTCTTCCAACCATCTTCCACCAACAGTTAAAATAAGATACCATAACTTCTGGTTTTTGCTCAGTGGTTGGTATTTCTCTGTCTGAGATAAGTTATTCTTGTATTGAATATTCAGAATAGCCTGTCCCACAGTTGCGTTCTTGGAGTAGATGGTGAATCTCCACAATACAAGCCATAAAAATGCTTTTACTTCTGGTTCAAAATGAGCCAACACCCCTGGTTTAAATCCATGAAAACAGCTGGTAAACTGGGACCACACTAGTTGTTCCAGGGCTTTGTTTAGTTCGAGAGCATCAAGCTGACTTATTCTGAGCACAGGATTCACACTCTTTTCATTTCCAATGCTGGATGCCATTTCTTCACAAAAAAGCTTTCTAGGAATAAACACAAATAGATTTTAGTGTAACAGAGCATTTCCTATTTTTATTCATATCAAAAATAACAAAGTTGGTTTTATCTATACCTACATATCTATCTATCCATAACAGCAGTAAACAATAAATAACAAAAAAGCTTGTTCACAATCTATATTACTATGCTATTAATAAGCTACAAGTCCTTTCAGGAAACTTTACATTAAAAGTATAAAATTACTTCTCAAAGGAAGTTACATAGATCTGTTTCTCACAAACAGTAACATTCATATTTGGTTATAGAGAGTGTTTAACACCTTCCAGATATTCAGAAAAACTCCACAGATTTAATATTTCACTGAATAAATTAAAAACCCCAACATTTTGCTGGGCATAACTGTAATATTGAATTGGACCTTACAATAGAAGGCAAAAAACAAGAATTATAAAATTATATCGTGTTTTATGGAGAAAGAGGGAAAGTGAACTTACTAACTAAAGATCTAGAAGAGAACAGTGGGTGAATAGAAAACATTGCCATATGAATACTTCATTAGCTGCAGCTGAAAATAAAAATCTTAGAAATGCTAACAAATTTAAGGATTACATGCAGAAAAATATGGATAAAATAAGATTGGAATGATTAAACTTGCTAAATAAAGGCAGTGATTAGTTTAGAGAAGAATCATGAGATTAAAGAAATATTCAGCATTCAGACATAAATTATCATACACTACATCACTAAAGCCTGCATATATTTTCTAGTCTTTTGACAGGTGTGGGATTGTGCTACTTGTTGTATAACAAATTTCCTGGCAAGATGATTAATGTATACTAGCAACTTCAACAACTATATGCTCTTATTATTCAAGCATTACAGAGAAAAATAATTATTTTTTTTTAAATTGCTTGGTTTAAATGTTATTGTATCTGGAATTTTGTGACTAAGAAAATAAACACAATAAATTACAAAACCAAAATATGGCTAATGCCTCAGTAATGCAAAATTGTGGGATAACTGATTTTTAGCTCCTTTTGTCTACATAAAAAAACCAAACCCAAAGTGATTTACAAGTGGTATATTTCAGCTACTGTGCAACACCGTGTGCTTTCTAAATCAGATTCTTTGCATGACAGACAAGCAAGAGTCAACAGCCTTCTAAAGAAAGTACAGAAGGTGGTACTTCAAATCCTTATAAATAAGAGGAAAACCTGCAATAACACAAACCTGCTTTGAATGAAAGACGCTGTATAGGATCGTATATAGGAATGGTTGCTAATGATGCTAAGAATACAAAAAAAAAAAAAAATCCTTCAAAGCAATAACTGTTTGCTGAAACAGAGTGCATCAAAAGTTTTAAAACCAGGTATAAAAGACAAGGAGCTACTGGAGAGGATCCAGCAGAGGGCCACAATGATTATCAGGGGTCTGGAGCATCTCTTTATAAGGAGATTGCAGGAACTGGGCCTCTGTAGTAGCTAAGAGAAGACCAAGAGGGGATCTCATTAATGCATATAAATATCTCAAAGGCGGGTGCCAGGAGGATGGTGCCAGACTCTTTTCAGTGGTGCCCAGTTACAGGACGAGGAGCAATGGCCATAAACTCAAACGCAAGAAGTTTCACCTGAACATAAGGAAGAACTTCTTTACATTGAGGATGGCAGAGCACTAAACCAGGCTGTCCAGGAAGGTTGTGGAGTCTCTCTCTCTGGACATTCAAAACCTTCCTGGATATGTTCCTGTGTAACCTGTTTTAGGTTGCCCTGCCTTGGCAGAGGAGATTGGACTAGATAATCTCCAGAGGTCCCTTCCAACCCTAATGATTCTGTGATCATTTGCAGCATTCCTGCTGTTTTTCATACCTATAACTGGTCATGTCTATAAGGAAAAAATATCATGCAAAGCTAACAGGAAATATGATTTTTTTTTAAATGTATCCTGTACAATAGTAGTTTCCAGTTAACGAAGACTAGCTGCATGGGTAGGGCATACAGTAGCTCCACTCAATTTCTTTAAACTCCTCCTTTCTCAATAGCAAGGAAAATATTGCTGAAGGTAGTTTAAGGCCACTTCCTCTGGACAAACAGCTATGGGGTTCATTGCATCAACCCACGCTGGTCGGACAAGCCAGTATAAAAGGGTATACAAAGACAGTATGCCCAACTGCCCACTTCTGTGTTTTCTGTAGTACGGACTGAAGTGCACGAAGTGTGCTTGCTAAGCATTATCCGGTATCATCCCAATAACTTACCTCTTCCACTTTGTGATAAAAAAGTCAATTCAATCCCTACTGGATCTTGCTGTATCACTTCAAAAACTCCAGCTCCAGTGACTATCCACCCTCCTACCCCTCATCTGACCTCACTACCATTTAGGAACCACAGCCTCTGATAACCATCTACTCGGGAACCTGTCACTCATAATCCCTAAACATTCACTGTCTTTTTCACTTCTGGTAACACCTCAGTCCCTTCTACTCATCTCACTCAGTTTTATTAATTTACGTTACCCTCCTATTACTGTTCTATACAATTATCAATACACAAAATCCCTTTTCAAAATATTAAATTTAGCTGAATGGGACATCTTATCAAGCAGCTTCCTTGATCCAAGACAATTTTCCAACATCAGTGCAACCATTTTTTTTAGATGTCTTCCATTATCCCAGGGGTATGAGAAACTGCTGTTGTACATTTCTCACAAGGTAGGCCAAATATGTGCAGAACCTTCTGAAGTTCAAGGAAAATGTGTCAAATACGCAAAGATTATGATGGATCATGAAATACACAAAAAACCCCAGAGACCACTGTAGGCTGGGAGCCGACTGACTACATAAGTGCTTTGCAAAAAAGGACCTGGGCATTTTGGTCTGCAGCAAGCTGAACACAAGTCACCAGTGCATCCTTGCAGTAATAATGCCTACTGGGGTGCACTAGCATGCATATAGCTAGCAGACTGAACGATGTGCTTATTGCCCTCTACTTGGCATTGGTGAGACTATACCAGGGACACCATGTGGGGTTTTTTGCCTCTTTTCTATCAATAGGGCAAAAGAAACATCAACAAACCAAAAAGAATTCAGCCACTAAAATCATGAGCAAGCCCCAACACCTGATATACGAGAGTTTGAAGGAACTCAGATTGTTCAACTTGAAGGCACCTAAGAAGTGATTTAGTAGTAATATTCCAGAATCTACAGGCAGCAGAGAAGATGAAGTCAAACCCTTCTGTGAGATGCAGTGAAAGAAGGAGAGGTAACTGGCTCTAAGTTGCTACATGAGGAATTTCAACTGGACATAAGGACACAGGAATAGTCTGTCTAGAGGGACTGTGAAATCTTCATCCTTCGAGCATTTTATCCCAAATTTTTACAGGAGAATGGATGGACTAGATGTCTTAAACATCTTCCCCAGAACTTGGAGCTTGAACTTCCCCAAAATTTGTACAAGCCTCATTGTAGAATCTGCTTCAATTATGACAACACATACTCTTTTCATGTCCATGATCCTTTATAGAATTATTTGAAGGAAATAACTTTAGTGAACCTGAAGAACCAGAGTGGATTGGAACTCTGTATATAGAAAATGGGAACCACTTTTGAACCAAATTCTACCACTGTTTGTTAACCTTTAGATTTTTGCAAAAGTCAAGTCTCCTTTTTCAAAAAATGAGAATCAACACCATATCTACTGCTTAACTGTGACATATTTAATGCCTCTTCTGAATTACCAACTAGCTGATTGATTCAACTTTGAAGCCACTTTTATACAAGCTACATGGGAAAGGAAGAGTATTAGACAAAACCTATTAATACAGATGTACTAATTTAAAATAATTTAAATTATGCTTGTAATATTCCAATGTAAGCAAAGCTTTCTGTTTGATGACCAATTAGGTAAGCATTCTCAATTTGAGCGGTCAAACCAGGAAGTGTTCTGAAGTTCTTTGTTGCTGAGATCACTGAAAGTTTGCCATAGGCCATGGCTGTTAACTGGACCTTGCAAGTTACTTAAAGATTATATCTATACAGCTTTGATTTTAATGTGTAAGCGCATTGCAGCATGCTAAGTACTACGTACAGGAATAAGCATGCTGCTATACACTACACTTACTTCTGAATTGATTTAAGGTTTTATTTCAGTTACAGGGTAGGTACTTACTTCCCATAGACAGACATTAATAGGTAAAGTTTGATATCTGTATTTTCCTATAGAAAATGTCTGCAAATGTCCTAATGATCTGGATAACAGCAACTGTTTCTTTGAGAGAAGAGGCCTAAATTCTAATCTGTATTTTGCTATAGTTGGGAATTGTCATTAAACTATTTATCCCTATCGTGTCCATTTTTCACGTGATAATAAGAATAAACAAATGATAATAAAGTTTTGTTTTAAAATTACTTCATACAAGATCCTTTCAGAAATTTGTTAGATTTTTCAGTTTTTACTGTCTTCACAAATAGTTGTCTTAGAGTAGGAATAAGTGAGAACTATTCTGGTTTAAAACTAGATTATAAACAGCCTGTAAATGTCAAAATATTTAGCTTGTACTTTTAATGTTATTTTTGCATTCCATATTCTACTGAGCTACATGGATTATAGGGACAATGTTGATTTTCCTCCATTTTCTGCATTAAATTCTATTTGTCATTTCCTTACTGTTTTAACTCTCTTATTTGGTCTACTTTAAATTTTTTGAACTTAAAGAGCTCAGAATTGTAGAGCCAGTCATGAAAGAGGCAAATATAAGGATGCTACCAGGCTTAGCTCATATGATCAGAACTGAACAGTCAAAAACCAGGTGAATATACATAAAACCCCTCTGCATGATTAACTTCTTACACCAATATCAATATGCCTTGATTCCCTTGATTTTACACAGGTATCACATAGGAAAAAAAAATTTAAAATTGCCTCCCAGAATAAAACTGCACAGAACGCTTCCTTAAATAACCTATACTTTGTCTTTTTTTTTACTAAACAAATGAACAATCCCACTTGTACAGTACACTGTGCAGCAAAAAAAATAATTACTGTATATCACCAGGGAAAGAGAAATTTCTTCTGGTATACATTAATGCTGTTATTGAGCACCGTACAAATTATGAATGAATATATTTTATTTGGAAACATGCTATTGACAGAAATCTATCAATAGTAATGTGAGTATTGTCAACAGCCTGTCAATATTAATGTAATTATAATTAAGGGGATAACATGGATTTTAGCTATAATACCAAGTAACATCTCCTGCATTGGTGCTATCAATATAAGCATTATTATTGACCTGTTCTGGGACTATCAGTATGAAATGTATTACCATCAGACATATTTGTCAATGCTTTCTGCCCACAAAAAAAATCTACATTTAAATTTACAGGTCTGTAAAGTTTGCCTGCAGAAATATATGAATCCAAGTAATCTCTAGGGTGCCATTTCTTCCATAGGGCTATTCCACTGCGAAGGAGTAATCAAGGAGTTCCTACTGTCTCAGTGCTACTGCAATTGCATTCCCTGCTTTTCTAGCACACTCATTAGAAGACAGACATACGCAGAAGCTTCAAAATATTTTTAAGCATCATTTGTCAAAACACTTTTTGGGAAAACAAATAAAAACTTATTAAGTAACAAAAGAACTTTTTTCCTTACTGTTCTAACTTAAAATTGAATTTTGGACGCAAGAACCAGCATGCCCATTCACTTCACTGAGTTCGTGACTTAACTCTTAAATAATCTCTTCCGTGGAACTAAAACATGTAGTTTGAGCACTGTACTTCTGCAGAGATGAAATGGACCAGAAGAGACTACCTAATCCTAACTCAGCATGAACGCAGGCTCAAGAATATCTTGACACATATTTAACTACCAAGAAAGCCGATTCCATACTTTCTCTAGATAAAACACTGGGACAGACTATCACCCTAATAATTACCAAAGAATCTTTTTCTCATATCCAGTCTAAAGCATCCCTATTACAAATAAATAACGGTTTCATTCCATAGGAGAAAAAAATAACAATGGAGAAGAATTTCCAGTTTTTCTGCATCTTCTCAAGAGGAAAAAGCAGTGAGGCATTCTAGGGGACCAACTTCATATAGATGTGCCAAACTAGACAACATCCTCTTCCCTACAACATGCCTGGTATGATCCTCCATGGGAAAAAAAAAAAAAACAACCAAACAACCAAAACCAAAAGAAACCCACACAAAGAAAAAACCAACCAACCAAACCCCACACTTCACTTTTTTCCAGCAGCATAGATGGTATTTACCTTGAGGTCTACTATATCCTCAGATCTTTTTCTGTCATTTTTTCTGTCTGAATAATTATATCTTGTTTTGTATTCATGCATTTGAATTTTTTCTCTTAAATGCAGCGCTTCATACTTGCCTGAATTGCTTTAATCTTACTGATTTCAGAGATTCTCTCCTAATTCATCGGAAGTATTCTGGATTCAGATCTTCTGTTCAAAACAAAACAAAAAAACCCAAACCAAAACTTTCAACCCCTCTCCAGCTTAGTATCATCAGTAAGTTCTGTTAAATGTGTGTTCTCTTCAATCATCCAACTCATTAATGCCTTTTCATCTTGACAGGGCACTATAGATAATTACTTTGTAAAGGCAATTTTTCAACTTGATGCTGATATTATCAGCATTTAATAGAGACGGTATGGATATTACATTTCCCTAGCTTGCTTATGGAGGGTAAAAAACTTGATTAAAATCAAGCTGTATTGTAACTAAAGTTTTCCTCTAACTTACTACGCTTGTCATCCTTTCTAAGAGGAGAAACAGGCTGAGGTTTCTTATGAACAGGTGACATCAAACTATACCGGTTGTTTTACAATCCCTCTTCTGCACATTTTTAGATACAAATTAATTGCTGAACTATTTACTCCTGAATCTCTATTTGGAATTGAAACTGACATCTTCAATAATTCTCTTAACACAAGAATAGAGACAGAAACACACACACACAAACCCATTTTGCTGTCTATTTTCACCCTCTGGGACATTAAATAAATAAATAAAACCAGCAGTGCCTAATTCCTCAATCATTCCAGGATGAGTTTTATTAGAATTTGCCACTTGAGCACATTTATATTAAGATTCCTTAGGCTATTCTTTCCATGTTTTGGTTCCACTCTTATTTCCTGTCTAAGAATAATTTTATGAAAGTAGCAGGTCACAATATATCTCTTTTATAAAGTATGAGGTAAAGAATCAGCCTTTGAAAATCTGTTACTTGTTCTCCTTTTCTTATTTAGTAATAGATCTAGGTAATGGACCTCTCCCTTTGTGCCTCCTCTTACTTAGATTTTTGGACCCTTTCATTGATTCTTTTCTCGTGCTTTGTAAATTGAAGCTTACCTTATTCTTCAGAGTCACTGATTTTAATCTTACGTTCCTATGCTATTCATTTACATTCATCGCTAATCATGTTGCATTAGTTTTGCCTGGACAACTCTTGATTTCCAGGCCACTAAAGAACTCCTGATATATAAAGTCTCTTTAGCATTCATTATTATTTAGTTTATTATTATAAACTATCTCAAAACAAAAAAACAACAGGACATACATTAAAGACAACCATTTTTTTTTTTTTGTTAGCCTTTTCAACAGACTAGATTCTGCCAAGTCCCAGCATTCACATCTTTGGCCCAGGCAGGGGGAAGCAGTATGTGGTGGGCATGTTAGGAATCACACCGTCTCTGGAGAGGGTATCACAAACACACAAGTCCTCTTTTCTCTGAGAGTTGCAATGCATTTGGTATTGTGCATACAATGTTGCCATGCTGGGTGTGTGAGAGAAAGAGAGCAAGCCATACCCTCAAGACTACTCTTCCTCCTTTTACATTCATAAAGTTAGGGCATCAACAGACAGTAAAAAAAACTATCTTTTCTCCCACCACAAGTACTGAGGGTTTGTTTTTTGTTGCTGGTTTGTTTTTGTTTTTTGTTTTGTTTTTTGTTTGGTTGGGTTTTCTTGTTTTTTGAGAGGTGAGGGTTTTTTTGCATTGGTTTTGCATTTTGTTTTGGAGGGGTTTTTTTTTGTGAAAGTCTCTTCCATTTAGCTGTTCAGTTCCTCTCAATAGCAGAGGATATCTTAGATGTCAACTCGAAAAAAATAAACTTTAAAGATAAGAAATCGAGTTATATGTACCTAGTTAATTTTAAAGTCTTCCTTTCATAAAGTGTTATAATAAACCACAGAACCTGGAAACCAGCTGCTCAAAGCCTCATGTCTTACCATTAATTCTCATCTCTTTCTTGCTCATCAAGTGTAGAGAGAAATATCCTCAGATCAAAGTCTAATTGGGAGCCCCAACTGTGTTGTCTCTTAATCACTGTAAAATTAACTTATCACTACATCATTACCTCAAATAACCTTACAAAAGATTAATTTTGTATTACTGTCTGGATTTCTATATACTTCAGCTAAATACCTACCATTTCGTAAAGAACATAAACTGATTCTTTAACCATTTGAAATAACTACTAACACTAATTGAAAAACCAGCAATATACTGCAATCACATAAAATATTATTTATTTCTTATATTCCTGGGAGGCAGGACTATTTCTCAAAATAGACAAAGGAAAACACTGAATGACTGTGTAACAAATCAATCCCATAGATTAAATTAAGATTTTCACTACAGAGGCTGAGTGAGCAAAAATTCCAGAATCCTAAATGCTACAATTACATCTATTGTCCAAAGACCAAGTACAAGACAAAGACACATTCAAATCACCAATTGCTTTTCCAACTTTAACTCACTAAGCTTAGATTTCCTAAAATGGTACATAAGAGATTAGCCACTACTGAATGCCTAGAGAGAGCAAGAAAAAGTAAGGATAGCTCATTGATTTATCTTCCATAAACTACGTGCCAGAGTTCAAATATTAGGGCTTCGAGTTACGAAATCAAAACCACCACAGAAGAGCCGGAATTGATACAACAGTAATGAAGAGCAGTAGGAAAGTGCTGCACTGTTAGAAGCTGTACATCAGTCATTTCTGTCAGTATTTGACGGAAAATGAAAATCATGCGTCAGTGTAATACATTCTCTCGATGAATGCTAGCAACCAAGACTATCATTGGCCACTGCTAAAGATACGCTGAATGCTAACAGCAACCACTGACTTCAGAAAAATTTGTAATCAGTCAGCACTCTTAAAAAACAGATTATCAAATGCAAACAACTAGATCTGACAGACTCATTACTGCACAACTAATATTTAAAATGCTACATTTTAAAAATTTGTGATGTTAAATTTAAGGCTACAAAAGCTCAAAGTACATTTGCATTCCTTGTAGCATAAAAGCCAGATGGCATCATCCTACCAACCTTTTAGCCCTATGGCCCTAATTTTCATTTATTAGAATAGATAGGAAGAATAGCATGTAACAAAATGTAACAACTCCTATGTTGAATCACTATCATTCTTCATCCCATATCCCATTCTTCTTTTTCCCCCCATCTTATTTCCCTTTTGTCAACCCTCTCCTTAGTACATCAAATTGCAAATTCAGTGCTAGAGATGTCAATTCTGCCTGTAAATTCCCATTCTCTGCTGTTCTAAATGAAAGATAACTATTGTTCCTTTTAATTAAATCAATGATAAAAGAACCCAAAAACTTCACAAAAAAAAAAACCAACCTTAAAAAAAGGGGGGGGAGGTGGGGAAAGCTGCATTGTAAGTTAAGACTTTCCAAAAGCCATGGTTCAAAAAAATCCCTTGACACTAAGATGAAGAGCCAAAATATATACAATGTTGACTCTTTTTTTCAGAGCTAAGTAGTGGGAATTATCTGGAGAAGTGCCTTACATTTACTGTTGCCAAATCAAAATGGTGCAGGACTTGGTTGTTTAACAGAGTTGCAATTGTGATGGTTAACTAGGAAGGAACGGCCCCTTCGAAGGAAGGTAAAAATTTCTGACTAAACCAGTATCAGGACGTGTAAGAGCATGGGAAAGATAAGGATCCCTTGTGCTACAAATGTAGGTCCCAACTGTCGATGATCACATAAGCAGATGACAGGAAGACCCTTGCATTTGAAGAGATTTTGGTTATGAGGAGGATATGAAGTTCTGATACATGGATGGATAACTGAAAGTTATATTGCATTACACGTGTAAAAGTGGAAAGGATGACAGATCTTAGTAGATCTGTCATCCTTTGTGTAAAGTAGGCAAAACATCACATGGTGGCAGAGGTATGCATCTCAGTTTCAGAATGGTTCGAAGACAGGACATCAACGCATGGTTGTGGGCCCTGTAGACAATTAAAGCCTTAGTTCTTCATTCGCTGGTTACTGTTACCTGAAAAGCTGGCCTTATGCCTCATGACGTACGTAGTATCTGCTTTTCACTGTAGTAAGGGCACTGTCTCACATAGGCTTATTTATCAAGCACAGTATCAATCGCTATTTTATGCATCTTTTCCATGCCCCTCCTTACCTGTCTTCCATTTGACACTACCAAAAGGGAAGGAGAGGGTGGGAGAAGTAAACTAACTTAAATTCCCATTTCACAGCTCTGTGTTTCTGTTCTTCTCCCACCTGTCTGATCCCTATGAACGGATCACCAGATTGGTGTGGAGAAGCCAGGAAGAAGACTGAGAAGATATGTAGAAGGGATTCAGAACCAATGCCTGTTCTGTATGCTCTGATACAATTTACCACAGACGACAGAACTCTGAAATTTTGCATTAAACATTTGTGAACAAGAGACATTGCCCAGATTTTATTCCACCTTTCTTGCTTTTTACATACACATGCATACCAACTGCAGAGTCATGAATATTCAGCAATATGCAAGTGTAACAATGCTGATCCAAGTACTGCACCGCAGGAACATAATGTCCTTTAACCTTTTATTTAAAATTCTTATTAGATGAGAAAAGTAAAATCTGTCCTAAATGCACAGATAACTCATAATTAACTTCTGTACCAAAATGAGGACCGTATGTAAAAGCAATGTTGTTACAGACTGTATGTATTTATGATATGTTAGAGCTAAGAAGGCCCCGTATCAATAAAAAGATAAACCTGTTCACATTTTTAAGTTTGGGCCCTATATTATATGGCCGAACTTACAAATAATTTGATCTAATTAAAATCAAGAACTCTCAACTGGTGGAAGGATAAAGAATAGTACTTTACTTGACATATATGTCTCATTTTTTCAGCTTGTGTTCCATAGAAACATGAGCTGATGTAATTTCTGATAACAAACATCATTCCCTCCCATCTTCCTTCAACTATGTATTGCCACCTCTTCATACAGACTAGCACCAAAACTGATTTGATCTTCTACTGAACTGTTCTTGCATGTTGAACTGGCAGGAAATAAGCCTGTTTGAATTTGCTTTTCTGTTGATTTAGTACACAAACAAGTCAGCACAGCATCAGGTAAGATGCATGCCGAACCGCTACGAGGAGCATCAGGGCCAGTAAAAACACGTAGTCATGAAACTAGCTTCCTTCGAATCTCAGCATCATACTCTTACATTCACCACTAGTCAATAGAAAGATAGAAACACAAGCTCTTCATTTGACTAGAAGAACTGTTCTTTGGGTCTTCAAACCCAACAAGCTGAATGTGCAAGGATAATATCACTACAACACTCTAAATACGAATAATGAAACTTTTGGCTATCTTTCAAAACTTAAAAGAAAAAAAAAAAAAAAAAAAAGAATTAAGTCCGCTGCAGGGACTCATGCAGACTTGCAGGTGAGAGGCTACTTTGTTTAAATAAGTAACACTATATGATTCCTCCCCACTCTTACCTTTTTGATATGATTGTACTTTGAAATATTTGGCATACACAGTGACTAATAGGGATGCTGGGAAAATTAGACATGCTCAGTGTCCCCAAATCTTGACAGTTTTATTACTTGGTAATTATGGTAACTTTAAGCACACAAGGGAAGACTGATATGCTTTCACCACACTCCCTTCAATCCTATAACTTCATTAGCATTTTACAATCCACTGGCACAGTTGCACACACATATTACAAGCAACAGTGTAGAAGAGGGATAATAATTTCCTTACTAGGCAGCCTTAGCTGTACACTGTGACAGCTTCTACAATCCCTCTGCGATTCCAGCCTCAATTCCCCTTCATAATTTAGTTATGCCCCCCAGTGTCATGGCCCTATATTAATTTCTTCTGCAGGAAAAGTTCCTTTCTCCTTGCCAGCCCCCTTCTCTGGTATCTTTTGTCAGCTCCTCTTCTTATAAAATTAATATTAGCATTTTTTAATAATACTATTTCTAATGTATTTTTTAAGTTTTCTTCAAATTTAAGTTTGAATTATTTCTTTTCTTTTCCAACCCACTTCCAGTATTAGCAAAAACAGAGACAGTGGAGAGCAGCAGCTGCAGAGAGCATTTTTAGAAAGGTTGTTCGCGGGAAGCCGATGAAAATGTAATTAATATTAGGAGTGATTCGACTTACTTCTAAAGGCTAAAAAAATACATAGGTCCTCTCTTGCAGGCAAAGGAGGAAGTGCTCAGACCCAGTCATATTCAACCTCGATTCCAGAGCTGCACAACTGCCATAATTCCTCCCTCTTCCTATATCATGTATTTGTCCTCCAAGCTTTTTATTTCTCACAATTTTTACTCTTTCTTCCTCTGAAATACCTGCATTTAGTTTCCTTTTGCAAAAGGCCTGAAATAATCTGACTTCCAAATTTCCTGCATTCTACCTCTAAACAAACACCCCCCACTTTCCCAAACCCCCTACCAGTATCTCTGAGAGACATGCTACAAAGAGCACCCTTTCTGTTCTCCTTCTGCTGAAGATTTTTGAAAAGTTTGGATGTGAACTGAAAATGCTTGTAAATGTAGATCAGATGCATGGCTGCAAGAACCATTCAGGTCATCAGAGAAGCTACAGGACAGAGCCTGCTACTTTCTTTGTCCATGGATGCACAAGCTGACTCAGGAGCCTGCAACTTCTTAGCAGAACACACTTTTTTTAAATCTACTGCTTTTAACTTTACTGCTTAAATAGTAGAGGGAGTGCTGTGGAGTAGCTGGTGTAGAGAGCAAACTAGTTAGTTAAGAAGAGTCGCAGCATCACACATTTTCTCCTCCTTCACTGGTCTGTGTGAAAAGGTATATATTCTAATTAGGTCTCAAAAGGGAAAAAAACACCAACACAATAATAAAAAAACCCAAAGCCAAAAAAACCCACACACAACAAAAACCACCAAATAAAACTATCCACTGCTCCCCCCAAAACCAACCAACCAAAAAAACCCCCCAAAAACTGAACCCCTACTGATAAGCAGCCTGCTTGAAAACACCATACTGAAGTAACCCTCTGCTTTAGTCCAAGAGATGTAATAAATTGTAAGGGCTGTCATCATTGACTGCAGCAGCAATACAGTGAGTTCGAGTCTATTCCCATTTTTAGTCAAACACAACTTACCATGATGTAGGTTGGAAATTTAAATTCACTCTCTGCATGCTTTAAAAAATTGTGTGAAGTCAGATGTTGTTCCTGGAAAGTTAACATTTGGAAACCAGACCTTTCTAGAGAAATTTACATTAGGGTATTCTAGTGAAAGACTGATTTTAATTGAAAAAATTATCATCTTCTAATGCACAAGTTACCTGCAAGTGCAAATGCATCCTTTTTGTATTTTGTATCTTTTAAGTTGTTCAGCTTAGTATACACTAAACATATGTACAAGACTAATATATGTAGAGAATATATTTATGATGTGAAGGACCAATAGACATTTGACAATATTTATAGAATGGAGTTGGTTGTGATTTAAAGAAAAACATGCTTCTCTTGAAGCTTGCCAGCAAAGGGGTCTTTTTTTGAAGTCACTCTGAAGTAGTACAGAGCAGTTTCACTGTCTGAATTTCCTAATTTGGGTTGCCAAATACAGCTTGTGTGTTTACTGCAAGCTAAGAAAAACAAAAAGAGAAAACTCCAGAGCTGACTGTCACACCCTCCCTTTTTATTTTTATAAATACAGTAACAAGGGCAAGTAGAAAGGGATCGGTGTGTTACTGTAAGCTCATGAAGTACAATCCCCCCTGCTCAAGAAGGGCCATCTGAAGCCAGGTGCCCAGAATCATGGCCAGATGGCTTTTGAGTATCTCCAAGGACAGAAACTCCACAGCCTCTTTGGTCAACCTGTGCCAGTGCTTGGTCACCCTCTCAGTGAAAACATGTTTCCCTATGTTCAGAGCTTCCTGTGTTTCAACATGTGCCTGTTGCCTTTGGTGCTGTCACTGTGCAGCACTGAACAGAGCCCAGCTCCATCCTCTTTGTGAAGCACTGGAAAGAGCCCAGCTCCATCCTCTCTGCACCCTCCTTTCAAATATTCATATACATTAATAAGACACCCCCCCACCTTGAGCCTTTGCTTCTCCAGGCTGAACAGTCCCAGCTCTCACAGCTTTTCCTCACAGGAGTCATGCTCCAGCTCCTTAATAAACTTTGTGCCCCTATGTTGGGCTTTCCAGTCCTCACATATACTGGGAGCACAGAACTGAACACAGTACTCCAGACATGGCCTCAGCACTGCTGAAGAAAGCAAGAGGATTCTCAACAATCTCCCTTAATCTGCTGGCAACATTCCTGCTAAGGCAGCCAGCCCAGGTTACCGTTAGCCTACTCTGCTACAAGGGCACACTGCTGGCTCATTTTCAACTTGGTGTCCACAAGGACCCCCAGGGCCTTTTCTCCAATGTTTCTCCAACCATTGCTTTCCAGACCATTGCCACCCAGCAGATAACAGGGCACAAGGCTGATCCTCCCCAGGTGCAAGACTTTTTACCTTCCCTTCTTGAACTTCATGAAGCTCCTGACAGACTATTTATCCAGCCTGTCGAGGTCCCTCTGGATGGCAGCACGACCCTCTGACCTATCAGTCAGTCCCCCCAGTTTAGTGTCATCAGCAAATTTGCCAAGGTTGCACTCTGCCCCATCATCCAGATAATTAACAAAGATGTTAAACAGCATCAGACTCAGTACTAACCCCTGGAGTACACTGCTAGTTACTAGCCTACCACTAGACTGCACCATTGATCACCACTCCTGGGCCCAACTGCTCAGCGAGTTTCATATTGACCTCAGTGTCAGCTCACCCAGGCCATACTTCATCAGCTTCTCTATGAGGATGTCATAAGAGACTTATCCTGTGGAACTCTTCCAAGCAGATCCGTGCAGAAGCCAGAGTCTGCTCTCCTGAAGTCCAAAGCAATGATCTTGCTTTCTAATATTTAAGCCAGGCTCTCAGAGAAGGCAGGCACTAATATCAGTAACTGACTAAAGAAATAGATTAGATTAGTTTCTGCCAGGGACCATACAGCTTAAAGGAGACATAAGCTAAACTGGAACAAACATGCTGAACTTTTTTCATAGAATAATAGAATAGTTAGGGTTGGAAAGGACCTTAAGATCATCTAGTCCTAGAGAGTCTTCAAAAAAACTCTGCCCAAGAACCATTAAATATCTAAAAAGTTTCAGAAGTCAGGTATTAAAAATAATATAACAAATATACCTTATTCTTCAGTTAGACAGATGTTAATCCAGAATGAGCTTATTGGTAAGATATGAAGAACATTTCTTATTAAATACAGTGCTATCTTTCAGTTCAAAAGCTTACTCATGTTTGTTTTTTCTTATTATTATCTTATTTTTCTTATTATTATTAGAGCACACTTACAAGCTAATTTAATAGAGTTGTATTTATGCCTAAAACTTATCAGTTAGCATTAGCCGAACATATTTTTTTTTTTTTTTTTGGTTAGATCTTCTTGATTCCTGTTCTTACTGAATAAACATAGCAATTGCAGGTGTAACAGTGCTGTGGGATTTTTTTAGGGTTCCCCCCCCCCCCAGGAGTAGGCCATTATAACCAATATAGAAATAAAGCACAGAGTAATAGTAATAAGGTACTTATAACAGCAAATTATTGACTGATTTGTCTACGGTTTAATTTGCTGCTAGTTTTCCTTCAGAAATCTGTTAATCTCCTTCCTTTCCCTCTATTCTCTCTCAATCTCATAGCTTTGAAATGACTTTCCAACTTTTTAAACATATGAAAAGGAAAGACATTCCCACACTTTTTTTTTTTTTTAATAGAAGTAATTTAATGTGGGGTTTTTTTTGTCTTTTTTTTGAAAGATCATATGCTTCATTACTATATACATATATTAATACTGGATTTAGACATTGCTCTCTACCCCTTGATTATTCCCATCTGGAAGAGTCATTTAAGTTACGATATATTTTTTGTATTGACAGTATGCAGCTGTAAACTTGTTTCCTTCCATCCCAAATATTCTCTGGGTAGCAGTCTTTAGCAAGTTTCAGAACTTTAAAGGACTATGTAAGATTAAACATAGGAGAAGATCAAAAGCCTTTCTTGACTTGCATCAGAGCATTTGATCTCAAAGCACAAATGTAACAGTGTCAAAAACTATCACAGTATAGAAATTACCTTTCCCATTCTATTCTATGAAGGATCTAATGAAGTCTTTATATACTATCAATACCTGTTTGCAAGTTTTAATTGAGTTTTATTTAGTCCACTACAAGAACATTTGCTTCCTACATGCCATGAATCACAGTAAGTATCAAAACCTTTCTGCGAGTCACTACTGCTCTAAAAAAAAAAAAAAGTTATACCTACAGTCTTAAGGTGGGAGGAATAATAAAGGAATCTAAAAGGAAAACACACAGAGCTCTCAAACAAACAGAAAACCTCCCTCCAAATCTAAACACACTCCTTGCACAAATCAGACATTTCATATATCTAGCTTAATCCTTAATAATCCACCTACATGAACCATACATGAAGCATACCATTCCAGCTACCTGACAGCCTTCTAATCAGTGGGTGGATTCATAACAGATCTGAAGGCCCATTGCCGGAAAAATTAAACTTTTAAAAAATAAATTCAGAGGACGATATTTTATATGCTTGTACTGCTGTATTAAGAATTCTAAGTGTAACTATGACAGACTTAAGCATCACCTGACCCAAATACATGTAAATTCATCACTATTAGAGATGCCCAATTTTAATTATTTACTCAATCATACCAACAGGAAAAGTTTCACTAAAGCTTCAATGGCAACTGACTTAATTGGTGAAAAGGATGATCTCAACAAATAAAACTCCACAAGTTTGAACCGAGACAGGCCTAGAAGTTAAAAGGACTTAGGCAAAACTTGAAGCGAAGTAATTTCACCTGCATTGGCCCCAGGCTTTAAACTGAAAGAGGGTAGATTTATATTAGATATTAGGAAGAAGTTCTTTACTGTGAAGTTGGTGAGGCACATGAGGCACTGGAACAGGTTGTGCAGAGAAGCTGTGGTTGCCCCATTCCTGGCAGTGTTCAAGGCCAGGTTGGATGGGGCTTTGAGCAACCTGGTCTAGTAGAAGGTGTCCCTGCCTGTGGCAGGGGGTTGAAACTAGATAAGCTTTAAGGTTCCCTTCCAACCCAAACCATTCTATGATTCTGTATTCAATAAACATACTCAGTTCTTACTTCAAAATCTGCAAATACATATACATATATATACACATATATAATATATATACATACATAACACTGGGGGGTGGGCACTAATATATAAAAATTGTCATTTATTATCAATTACAAAAATACCCAAACATCCCACATCTTTCAGTCTCTCACAATACAAACTAGATTGGTAGGCAAGAAAGAAGATGTAAATTTAAGATGCTTGCAAAACCTTCATTGGCAATAGCTTTAAATGTGTTCCACTTTCCAATTCACTGACTCTATCAATTACTTAACAATATGGAAAAAAACTATAAGCATCATGGTAATTAAAGCATAAATGATAATCTATTAAAATCCTAAGATTTTCTAAAATAAAAATAATGCTGCTTTCTGAAGAATATGTTTGCACAGGCCAACCTCTGACAATTTTCATCAATAAAAATAATATCTGATTTATCCAAAAGATGAAAAATTATTTTCAAAACATTACTGCAGTGTAGACAATAGCAAAATATTGGAAGGATGATGGACATCCAGAAAGTGAAAAGCAAACTGCTGATGAGTCGAAACAGAAGCATAAAGAGGAAGTTTTGCAGAAGAAAGCACTAATAAAATAGATCTTCATAAAGAATAAAAAGTGTCAGTCTTAAAGTGAACACTTGATCAACAACTGTTGCTGAACTGCATATTGATGACAGCTTAAAATAAGTTCGACAAAAAACCACTAACTTCCAGTAAAATCAAACAAATGGCTAAATATTTTGGCATCAGATTTTACTACAATCTGGCCATACTTCATATGTGACCTTGGTGAACACTTCTCTTCTACGGATAGGTGAAAGATGATACAAGATATATACGTAGAGATCAAAAGTAATATACAGTGCTGTGGTTTTCATTATTGACTACATCATAAGCAGAAAACTCATCCCTCTGCCAAAACACATTGGCCATTCAGACTAAAACTACGTTAATTTTGTAGCAAACTAATGGTTTGATACTCACAAGCTGCACAGAAGTGGATTAACAAAAAACAGAAAGGAGGTGCTGTCACCTGTGGCAAGCTGTACCTATAGGAAACGTTGTCAACTATAGCAGGCAGTCATAGGAAAAACCTTTGGAGGTCTGTAAATGGTTCACTCTCCCAATTATCATCAGAATACCAGTTCAGATTAAAATATCCCTCTACCAGAACATTATGCCCTGTCCTCTCTGCAGAGCGCATTACCCGGCTCCCTTACCTTACACCTGGGCCTATCTGAAGGCCTTGCAGTCTCTTGGCATACTGAAGCACCCAACAAGAGACAGAACCTCGGCGGGACTTACGGAACCGAGACGCCCGGGG
Organism: Strigops habroptila; assembly: GCF_004027225.2. NCBI lineage: Eukaryota > Metazoa > Chordata > Aves > Psittaciformes > Psittacidae > Strigops > Strigops habroptila. Next base: position 30,769,314 of record NC_044277.2, on the reverse strand, counting down.
AGGGCGTGGGGCGCAACACAAGTGTTTGTGAGCAGGGCCCGGACCAGCGCCCAGGGCCGACCCAGGGAGATCACCTCACCGGCTCTGCAGGCCCGCCGCCGCGTCACGGCTGACCGCCTCAATTCCGCAGGAGTTACCTGGCCGGACTCCGCCAAGGACCGCGGCTCCAGCAGCAGCCCCGCACGGCGGCGGCTGTATGGCGGAGCACGCCGGCAGCACCCTCACCTCCTCCCGCCCCGCGCACCGACTGACCTGCACCGTCAGCGGGCCCAGGCCGCCAGGCCTCTGCGACGGTAACGAGCGCGACAGGTCCCGCTTCGAGCCTCCCAGTGAAGATCTGCACGGACGGTGCCTCCTCGAGCAGCCCCAAGGACCCTCCCCAAAGCCCCTCGGCTGCGGCCGCCGGCCCACAGGCACTGTCCCGTTTAGCAGGCCCTGCCGGGTCATAGAGCCAGCTCCTGCTGCCTAGAGCGGCTGCAGCACAGACAGCCGTTAGCGCACGTAACCGCCTAGAGGAGCTCTGCAGGAAGTACTCTGAGAGCCGGCTATGACGCGCCAGAAGAGCTCTCCGCACCGTGTCCGTGCGGGGTGAACTGTGGGGCTCTTTGATTGACGGGCCGCAAAGCCAATCAGCGGCTCGGGGTGAGGATGAGGAGCCAATGGGGGAGGCAGGAGGGGGCGCTGACCCGGGACTGAGTGTGGGGAGCGGACTGAGGCCGAGCGGGGTTGCTGGACCGCAGTTGATTCTCGGGCATTTCTCGGCCTCCGAGAGCGGTTCGGCGTCCCGGTGGAAGCGGAGCTGCAGTTTCGCCATCTTCAGCTCGCCAAGCGCCAGCAGCGGCTTCTGCTCGGCCTGGCCGCCCGTGCGGCGGTGGAGGGACTCCCGACGCGGGGTGGGGCGGTCACCGAGGGTGGTGCGGGACGGCGAGGCCGAGCAGCCTGCGGCTGAGGGCGGCCTGGGGGAGCGAGGAGTTTCGGTAGCGTTTCCTAATAGGATTCATGGGGCTGTGAGAGGAAAAACTGAATAGGCTGTAAGTACCGCAGGCAGGTGTTTCTCCAGCGGTGTTTGAGGCATGGTTGATCGTTTGGTGCCTAGCATTAGTGACAGCCAGTTTCTTCCTCACGGGTCTGGAAGTGGTTTAGGTGACTTAGGAGGTATTACTTGAATGTATTGCACAGTTGAGGAGGGCTGCATTGGAAAGTTGGTTATTACGGTTCTGGAAAGCAAATAAAGGTAACTCTAAAATGTGATTGAACAGGTTGAGAGGAATCTGCGTTATTTATTAAACATAAAAGATGCTCAGATAGTGATATATTTCCAAACAGTAACTATATTTACTTTTTGTGTGTTCATGAATACAGGTTCACAGGTGACATTAAGGGTCGCGGTTCTGAGTGTACCTTGCTCAGATTAATTGTGCTAAGGAGGCTGGGGGGGGGAGGGAGGGATTCCATGGGCATGTATTGATGGATTTTATATCACTTTTTTTCTGACCCACAGCCAGGAAATTAGGTAGCACTCTGGACTGTTTGTGGGGCCACAAAATAGGGTGCAGCCCTTTGTGAATATTACGATCTTGAAAGAACAGTTTCATTGAATATTTACATGTAATTTTTCACAACGGCAAAGCATCTTCAAAACAGATGCCTGTTAATGATGAGTAATTCCTCTTTTAGAAGTGTTTGAAGTGAATAAGGCTAATTCACATGGCTGATCCCACAAAATAGGGATTACATCTTTTATATGAAAACTGCATTTTAAGCAAAATGAGTTAACTTTACCTTTTGAGCTAGAATGGCTCTTCTGTTTCACAGAAAGACATTGTAGTGGAAAGCTTATGACCACTAATAAAGCAAAAACCGTCACACTCAAATGTTTAGGTAGTCTGCCATATACGCAAAGGTATTTGCAGTGATTTTTGCTTTGTTTTTGAAACAAAACCACATGATAATTTATTTCTGCTGAGGTGTAAATAATTTAGTTGAACCATAGAATTCATCGTCTATTATCATGTATTATAATTTCATATTTGAATTAGAAACAAAAGAAAAACACTTCCTTGTGCAGGGCATGTAAAGAGCTGTAGCAGCATTTAGAAACCTTGGGAAGTGAGAGCCTGTGCGACATGGGCATAGAGAGAAAGGCAATCGAGGACCAACAACTCAAGACTGAAGAAATGTCTTGCTTGTTGGTGAGGCTGATACAGTTGTGGCTGTCTCTGGAGTCACACTTCCTAGGTTAGAGGTTGTTCTCCAGCCTCTTGCCTGTATTTTGGCCTGATGCTTCAGATGTAGCTGACCATCTCTCTGTCACATGAGGGCTTTGCAGAAAAGCTTGCAATGCTAAGTTGTCGATGCTTGGAATACTTACAAACCCTATAACAGGAAGTGTAATTGGTGTAAGTGCTGAACAGCTATAAATGCTGAACAAGTCTCACATGGAGAATAAGAGTTTTGACATGATTTCTGGAACATGGGTTTCAGAATAGTTCATGAGTAACTCATGATGAAGCCACCTTTCCTCATTCATTCCAGTTCCTGAAAGAAACAGTAAACAAATAGGAGTAGTTCATATCTGAAGTTTTCCTCGCTTCTGTACTCATCTGACACATTTCCTCCTGCTGTTTCTTCTGCTGTGTTCATACGGAGATCATCTGGGCACCATGCTGCTGAAAAATCTCTCTGTCCTCCAGGACTCAATGTGGACAAAGTCAGCAAATTCATTGCTGATCAGATCACTTTTACAGACTGAATAGCCTCATCTTTTTCTGAAATGGAGAAGAGCATGCTTGCTTAAACTATGCTACAGTGGTGAAAAAGGGAGTTTTTAGATATGCAGAATGAAATGACTAGCAAATGAAGGTTACCTTTCTCTTTGGGAAAAATTAAGTGCCCATTCCTCTCTGGAAGCAGTGCTTGGATTGTTGTGGTTTGCTGGTGATTCAATAATCAAAATCTTATTTGTAGTGTCTTTGTAGCAGACTGCACAGACTGCAGTTATTCTTCCTGAAGCAGAAAACCACAACTAAGGGACTGTAATATGAAGAAAGAGTGGGGGATGGAAGAAAAATGAAAAGCTAGAGCATACCTTTGTCCAAGGTTTTCATTCTTGTCTAACCTTTCCCATCATCTCTATCCTTATAATTCTTTCAGGAGATGATAGAACAATGTCCTCTCTGACTACAGAAAAGCACTCTCAAATTTCCGTACCACTACTTGAAGTGTGGTGATGCTTTTAAAGCAGACATTTTCCGTGGCCTTAACTGCTCGCAGGTCTGTCCTAAACCTGAAGTAGCCACTGTGCATACCTAGTAAGTACTGTTCATAAACATTTTAATAATGTTTGACCTTAAGAGTGACCTGAAGATTAATGGATATGTTGTATCTGTTTTAATGGGTCTCTTCTCCCTTGGATGCACACATGTGACTCCCATTAGCCTTAATGGGGGTTATGTGTGTGCCTAGAGGTTAGGCAAGATCTCTAAAGGTGCTGTTATGCTCTGTTGTATTAACGATTTCATAATTGCTGAGGTGCTGCACCTTTGCATTGAAAGCAAACTAATTAAATTTGTCTAGTATAAGTTGGTATACTAGCATACCTGGCACGTATGTGTGTTTTCTTGTGAGTCCCTCAGTACACAGAGGTAGAGGCCAAATCAAGTGAGGAATTTAAATTTTAACTGTGACTTGTCTTTTTAATTTGTTCTTTTTTAATTCTAAAACAATTTCATGAACTTGATTCCTGAGAAAATGATTGTTCACGCCAATATGGAGAAAGAAGCTGAAAGTGGTGTTTTACTATTAAAGCATGTATTGAGAAAGCACTGAATTGATTCTTATTTTTGATGTTCCAAATCATGCACTTTGAAAAAGGCAGTTAGGTCTAGAGGATTAATTTGAAGCTTGATGTTGAATTTTAATTATGGCTTTGTTACTCATTTCTTCCAAGTGCCTTTAGACAAAGCACTTCACCTTTCTTTGATTTCTTGGTATGTAAAATATCTGCTTGCTTCTTAGTGTTGTAGACGAAAATTAATATCTGTTCTACACTTTGAAATGTTAAGATTGTTACATCCAACTGTATTCTCCTGGCATAATCATGACAGCACAAGAAGAGAAAAAAATCATAGTACCTACTTGATACAGGCAGCAGAAACTCTGGTGGAGATGCACATCTGTTGAGAGAACCGATTCTGTTCCATAGTTTATGATGCGTAAGGCAGTACACTGGTACTGAAAAATCTGGTATGGTTTTTGGTGGAAGAGATTGTACAGTAGGCAGTTTACATTTTATAGACGTTAAACATTTTTATCAATCAAAATAATTATTAGAATTTGACTGTCACTGTGAAAATTAGTGTACTGTATTCCGTGATGTTTAAAAATCAACCATGATATAGTCTTCTTCGAAAAAATAAACTTAGGGACAGAATGAATCTCAATACTTAGATTCTGAAGGAAAAGAAGGTTTTACTATGTTATGTGGTAACCTTCCCTTTTTTTTTTTTTTTTTTTAATTTTTATTTTGTCATATTAAGGTATTATATAAATTCAGTTCTGCAATTCGGTTTTGCTTCAGAAGAATTTAGATTTTCTTTTTCTAGCATAACTATATTATTTTTGACAGTATGATAGTTGACTGAGAGTGATTTATTCTATCCACCATATTTTAAGGGTGATTGAATACTATAGCAGGTTGTCCAGATGGTGATTGAATACTATAGCAGGTTGTCCAGATGGTTGTGGAGTCTCCATCCATGGAAATAGTTAAAACTCAACTGGATACAACTCTTTGATAATCTGCTTTGAGTCAGGGGTTGGATGAGACAATCTCCAGAGTTCTGTTCCAACCTCAACCATTACCTGATCTATAATTTGTGTAGTTACTTTGTTGATACTTTTTTATTGTAGACCAGCTTTCAAATATCAGTTCAAATATTTAAAATGGTACTTGAGATGAGTAGTTTTTATCCCTATCTTAAATTAGAAAGCACAGAAACAAAAGCAATTAGCATGAAATGATCAGCTGCATGGAATACTATAAAGCTGGACAATTGAATGTGTACAATGCACTGTGCTGAGTAAATTACGGTTTTCTCAGAGTGGAAAAGCTGTGCACAATAGCAGATATGCAAGCTGCCTAATTTTTAGCCTCGTTTGACGTACTACCTAAGTAATATTGCAATAAATATTAATTGCATTAATTGCCTATGTTTAATTTTTATGTATAAACTCTTGATTGCCTTACAAATTGCTTTTATATCAAGTATTTATGCTTTTAACATTAATGAAATAGTCCTTATAAGAGGTTTTTTTGAGAAATAAGTTAAATTTTAACTGAGTCAGAAATAATAGTTACATTTTTTCTGAGTCATAGGAAAATTAGGTGGTTTATTGTGAAGTTAAGGTGTTGAAGCTGAGAACAAAAACAAGGTATTGGGATTTTTTTCAAGTTATAGCCAGATTTTGAAAATTACTGGTTAGTATTTCTGTACATAATTTAATTCTAACTCTGATATACTGAGGTTTGCTGTAGCTGGCTGTTTACCTCAGTTGTGTAAAAAGGTAGCTGGGTTGGTAGACTAAAGCATGTACTTGCATTTTAGCCTCTCTGTTTCATAGTCACATATCTTCACTAACAGTTATAAGCTTTAGTGTTCTGAAAACTGATATGATTTAGGCATTGGCCCCCTTTTCTTTGACTGTAGGTGTTACTGAAACACTGCAAGTGGAAAACAAGTGATACCATCTCAGTAGCGATTCGTTTGAACTTGCCCCAAGTGGAAAAGAGATTGGTTATATCATCTCAATAGCAATTTGTTTGAACTTGCCCTCAGAGCTCTTGAGGATTTTAGAATCTTGTCAATCATTAGGTAGTAGTCCATAAAGTTGTTGTGTATGCCAAGTATATTAACAATCACTGATTATACCCATGAAAAAGTCTGCTACATTGCATATGCCCAAATAATTTTAAGTCTGCTAATAAATCACTCTAGATTAATGACTCCTATGTGAAATGAATAAAGAAAAAATAAAAAATATTACGTGAAAGCCTAACATTGCTTTTGGTAACCTGTAGTTTTTATTAACTGTACTTTCACACTTCAAAGATAGAAGAAAATGGATGGTTAAATTCATTAGTGGTCTGTCGAGAGACTGATTTGATTTGCGTTCTCTAGCTTGTATTGAACCCAGGTACAAAAATAATATGTTAATGCAAAAATTGCAGATGTCAGGGTGTGCATGGGAATGTGCTAAAAAGGGCCGGAGCTTGTCTTGACTTACTGTTTTTGTTATTGTTTTGGGTTGGTGTTTTGTTTGTGTGGGGTTTTTTCAATAATCAAATTTAAATTTCATCTGTCCTTGTTATTTTGTTCAGTTTTGCAGTGCGACAAGAAATAGAGTCCAACTCGGCATTCTTTTATGAATACTTTGTCGCATTCAGTTCATTCTGTGGCTAATGTTACAGAAAAATGCTGTAGGAATTCAACTGCTTCTTAACTCAATTTTCATAAGCCACAGTTACTCATAGCTAGGATAAAAGGACTAATCTGATTCTGAATGGGAGTATGTGTTGGATAAACAGGACTGTTTTGAGAGGTTTGTAGGGTACATAATTATTTCATCACCCTAATACCGAATTCTCAAATTATGATTTATTTCAAATTACAGGAGATTATTGCTAAATATTTCTTTCTTTGGCATGTAACGAAAGCAAAATTTCATTTGACTGTTCATGTACTTATATATGCAGAATCATCTACGTTATGCAGATGCCTAAAAGCACAAGGAGAACTGGATTTGAGAGGAAACCTGTGTTGTATTCTGATATCAACAGCAACTTAGATCACATTGATATCACATCAGAATAATGTTTTACAGCCTCTGCCAATTTAGAAATCAAATTGATGCTAGATTTGTATAGAACAACAAATTTGACTGACAGAAAAGGCTGTTATAGATGGATGTGGTGTTCTATCCTTGTATAACAAGGGTTTTGACTGACAGTTTAACAATAGTACATTTTCTATCCCATATATTCTAAATTATTACAGTACAAAACGTTTTTGCACTTGCTATATATAGAGAACACGTACACTTTTTGTGTAATAACATTCAAGAAGAGAGGGTTTCTTTTATGTCTTAAAGATGACGACAATTAATGAAGGCTCTGTGTGACACTTATAACCAATGTCAAGGATTGCTATTCTGGTGCATGGTAATGTAAAAACTATTGGTGTGCTTAGCTTCCAGTGAAGCATCAGCATAACTCTTAACACATCCTGTATGGTGGATGAAATAAATCTCCTTGGAGAGCAATAGAAGTATTTCTTAAATTGAAGAGTACCCTTTCTGTTTTATAATCCCTCTTTTCAGCTTTGCAATTCTTTGCATCACTGTAAAACACAGTTTTAATCTGAAAAGTAACTGTTTAAAATGGTACCTATTAATGCAACAGCTGTGCTTTGCAGTCAACGTTTCTCTGTTCTGAGACCTAAGATTCTTCTTCAGAACCATAGCTAGATAAGGAAGGTACACAGTTGTTCTTATTTGGGTATCTCATTTTCTTTAGGGAAGATTATGTTTTAGTAAGTATCCTTCCCATTTTATGATTTCTACTTTAAATTCTTGGCATCTTTTGTCCCTTTAGATCTTTGCAGCACTATTTACACTAACTCGATTCTCAAAGCACAGTGTCTTCTACTTAGTGTAGGTTTTCACAAGAGCTGGGAATGCTATGGTATGTCTACATATTTGATGATAATAAACATTAAAATCTGAACTTCTCTATAAACTTCAGTTTCATGTTGCATGCAACTGAGACAGAAGGTATGTTCTTTTATGATCTTCCCAATGAAAAATAATATAAAAAATATTGAATGAAAATATTGGGCCACATTTATAAAAACAGGTCTCTCTTTGATTATCTAGACCTGAAAAACATAAGTACAATCATTGTTTTAACTTTTTTTTTTTTTTAATTGGCTTAATGTGAAGGATATGCTTCTTAAATGACTTCATATTTGGTAAGGGAATTAAATAGATTATTTTTTTCACCTCATTATGTATGATCAGAGGGATCTTGGTTTCTCAGGTTTACTCAGTAAGGTTTTATTTTTCTGTGGAAGGACAAATTCAGTATATGTTTTATCCAACAGCAGGATTATTTATGGCTTGGGACAGTGATGGTGATATTGCCTGCAAAGCACTAAAAAGATCTTTGAAAAATATTTACCCCGTTACTGGTGGTGCCAGCTCAACTCTGTCAGTTCTAGATATAATACCAGTGCTTCTCCAGAAGTGATTTATGACATGAAGGAAGGCATAAAAGTAATTTGAGAAATGATATTATCCAATTAGAAAATGATTACTCAGAAAAATTATAGTTTTATCAATATAAACTGTTAAGTTTTTAAGTGAAGTCAACAAAAAAACCCCACTTCTATGGTGTGGAATTATATTGATCTTCACATAGTTCATTGTGATGATACAAACATCCGCTACTTAATTTGAGAGAGTACTAACGATCATCATCGGTAGAGGGGCCAACTTTTAGAGTTTGTTAGAGCATGTGCTTTGCTGAACACTGAAGACTTGAGATTGTAAACTCAGACTGAGTTCTAGTTTCTGAGCAGGATGTATTATATTGCTACAGAATTGTATCTACCTCCTCTCAGCTGACCACATCTTTTGGTGTCCCTGTTGTTTAATACAACTTTTCGTTCCCTGGCATCTTTCTTCATCTTGCTTAACCCATATCCTCACCTTACATTCTGTCCTGACTGCTCGTTGTCCTTCGTGAGCAAATACAGGTCTAAAAAATGGTCTCAGTTTCTCTCCTGCTGTTTTGTTGTTTTGTTTGGTTTTTTTGTTTGGTTGGTTTTTTTTTTGTTTGGTTGTCGGTTGGTTTTGGGTTGTTTTTGTGACCCTTTGTATCATTGTTCCAGTAGCTGTTGTCTGTCTAATCTGCTTAATTGTCTTTGGTATTCCCTCTTTTATGCTTCTCTTCTGTGAACTCTAAGTTCTCAATTAGTGAAGGAACAAAAGGCACAGAAGGAAATGTTCCCTTGCTGTCTATTTGTGTCTTTGGCATTGTAACAGCCTGGAACAGAGGCAACTACAAAGGGCTGGATTAGCTCCTTCATCTCCAGATTGGAGAATACTCAGTAGACATGTTTTTTTGTGTGGTTTGGTTTTTTTTTTTTTTGTTTGTTTGTTTGGTTTTTTGGGGTTTTTTTAAATTTTTTTTAAGATACTTTTGCTTTTCAGATGATCTTTTTGCTTAGCATATGCAAAATACAGTTTGCAGACATCCACAACTTGGCCAAAGGAGGGAGAATTTCTGCAGCGTTCATGGAAGCACAGTGTTAGGATAGTTATCCCACATGCCTTATTTCAAACCTTTCTGTTAAATTGTCATGAGGTTTACACTTTTAAGGAAAACAGTTCCTCACTTTTAATAAAGAGAAAGCATTTCCTATGTACTTAATTTTTGAAGTGTATGCAACCTTTGACTTGACATCTATATCTATAATTCTGTCTTTGGTTTAACAAAAATGAAAAGTGCAGTTTGGGACAAGCACAAAAAAATGCCAGACAAAAAGTAAGGATTTGTCACTTGCAGAGCTGAAATGCTATGGTTTAGAATTCAGCAAAGTGAGATATCTTTAAACATTAGCTGTACAATAAACAGCACTTATAAATGTGTGCAAGGGAAACATATACACATTTGTAAAGTTACCTGATTTTGCTAATTAAAAAAAAAAAATTCTCCTTAGCAGAGACATTTCCTCTCAGAATAAAGACCTGATTCTAGAGTCTCATAGATATTTAATTTGCAAGATAGCATAATGAAAATATGTTAATAGCTTTTTCAACAAGTTAATAGCTTTCAAGTTCATGCTGATTAGTTTGTTAAAATATTCTATTGGTAAAATACTTCTTTCTTTTTTTTTTTTTTTTTGTTCTGCAATAGAAGTTAAAAATGTAGCACAGTTTTATAGGGACCATCTTGCCAATGGTAAGGGCAGAATGATAAGCAGTATCAAAATTGTTAGAAAAAAAATAATTAGCAAGTGAATGATGAAGGAATCTGCTGTAATTGGCATCAAAGATAACTTTCTGTCATTTACAGTGAAATCTGAAAGAGTGTAGGAGTGGATCTTGCAGAGAAATTGAGCATTCTTGGGAACAAGGATGTGAAGGCAGACTTCTCATGGTGACATACTTGGTCCTGGGTGTCCTGGATTCCTGACTGCCTACAGTGGCAGCTGCAGGAGAGTGAGTGGTACCCCATTCATTGCCCGTCCTTGGTGGCTAGAGTGCCATGAAATTAAAGTGTACTTCTTCATGTTGAGAAGATAATCTCTCATTTTCCATGTTAATGCTCTATTGTTAGAATAGTGCAATACTTTATTCAGTGAGCAGTAATGAAGTATGTTTTCTTTTGAGTTCTGTTGGGGGTTTTGGTGTTTGTTTGTGGGTTTTTTTGGTTTGTTTTGTTTTGGTTGTTTTTGTATATCCCCGACATCCTGCCACTTTAAAATGCAGATTTTTGTTACCTCCCTTTTTCTTTGGTATCTTTTAGTAGTATCCTCCAATTTCTCTAGGGCATTCTAAGCAGTACCTCTTATATCCTTATACATTTAGTCCTCTGATATCTTTTGAATCCCACTTCAATTTTTCACATTTCTTTCTCATGTCCTTTTGAGAACGTATGCTTGTAGTACCTTCAGTTTCCTTTTGCTTCTGTTAGCTGGGCAAAAAGCATCATGTGTTCTGGCTTATTCCAAATAAAGCTTGTGCTTATTCCAAAGAATGCATGTATTGCATGGCCTCCTGGCTGTTGTCAAAATGAACAACATCTAAAGTCTCCCTGTTCGACCATCAGCAGGGAATTAATAGAGGTTATTCCCACCTTCCTTTCTCCTGGCCCTCCCCATTTACTGGGTACAACAGCTATAAAGTCTTTGGGAACTCAGTTAGTGGTAGAACTAGGTCACTGGATTAAAATTTAAGGTGATAAAGTCAGTAAAACAATCTAGATTTGGGGAAATTTACTTGAGATAATTTATCGTGAACTGATGTGAATCTCTGATCACTGTTCTGAGTGTTGAGAAGAAAATGACAAGCAATTAGACACACACATAAACATCTGTTCCCCCCTTCCCTCAGTCCAATTGCAGTTGTTTTGCCCTGAGTTGTACTCAGTCCATGCAAACACCTTTGGTATGGTGATGGGCACCTGGGAGGTTGAGGTGGTTTGTGTGGTGGTTTCTGTCTGCTAATCCATGTCAGTGGTTCCTTTGTGGACTACTTGTAAGCAACAGCCCTTCAGGGGTGTCGCTGCCCTGCTGTGCTTTGCTCACTGTCACAGCCCCTTGAGCGTGTCCCTTCTGCCTTTTGGGTTGGAGTGCCCCATCCCCGCCAAGTGTATTTCCAGCCCTTCACACCTGCCTCTGTCTGCCTTAAATATGTCTGAGCAGGGATGTTGTGTGCTTCTTTGGTAGACCAGAGGTTTTCCCACGATTTTTAGCTTGTTTGGGAAAGGCTGGAGCCAGTTTTGACTGGCATATGGCAGTTCATGACCTCCTCCAATACAGTTCACCAGTGCAGCTCCTGCTACTTAAAGCCTATAAAATATGCATACTTGTAGCCAAGAAAAAGAAGATGAATGGACACATAATGTGTACCTTTTGCTTCCATACAAAACTATGGAGATGAAGGGAGGGCATTTCCTTTGCTGTTTGTTTTTTGCTGGTTTGTTTTTTGTTTGTTTGTTTGTTTGTTTTTTTTGTTGGTTTTTTTTTTTTTTGTAGAAGGCAAGATATTTGCATTATCATTCATGGGATAAGTGAAATGTGAAGAATATTTTTTGTGAACTTTAGTCTTATATAGGCATCTAATAAGAGTGTTCCTTTAAGAGTGGTATTAGATAGGAAAGACCAGCACAGAAATTGCATTAGAGGTCCTGTCTCTCTTATATTTCTAATTAGTGGTTTTCTGTCTTACAGTACAGCTGTTATAATTCCTAATTAAGCAATTAACTAGACTTGTTGGAAAAAAAAAATAGAAAATTTGAAACTTACATCTGGTTTATAGTCCCTAGGAATATGAAGAGCTGGTCAACGTGAATTTTCTTGTTAAAATTCTAGCTTTCTGTTCATTCAGACTTCTCTCAAATGGCCTACTTTATTCTGACTAATGTAACACTTCAGGAAATGTCCTTGCTCTCTCTGAATGGAGTGTCTTATTTTTACATTGGTTACAATTGGTTAGATCACTTTGCTTTTATATTTTTATCCTAATAGCATTTTTCTTCTTGTTCTGTAAAATAATTTCCTGGTTCCATACGTTGTTTCTTTCTGTTGCTCATCATGAAGCTTTAGCATTTTTTCAGAGATCTTCAAGCATACCTGTATAATTATCAGTTTTATGTGAAATCTGGTTTGGTCAAACATGATTTTCTTTTAGCTCACTTGTAGGAAATTTGTAGAATCCAATGTTGTATAGAACCTTGATTTTTAAAATATTCATATAATAATTATTCATTGTTTATGTTGTTGTTTTGCAAAGGAGATGGAATCTGTTCATGTAGGGAAAAGGATGGAGCTATAGAAAATTATAAATATTGTGTTTTCACTGTGAGTTAGAAAAATAATTTTACTTCCAGTCCTTGTGGCAGTTATGAGTTTATGGAAGGAGATGAATGAGGCAAAGAAGTTTGTATAGCAAACAGGGTTAGAGTTGTACAAGGAGTTAAAATTTGTCTTGGTAAGCTTCCAAAAACTATACTCTGAAGGAAACTGTGTTGTTAGTATGTTACAGAACCTTTAACCTGTAGTTCAGTCTAAACTTCTAATAAAAGTAAGTAAGCTTGCCCTTTTCCTCAGGAGTTCCTTGGGGCAATATATTAAACATTTTGATTCTGTTTAGCTGGTTTTATTTCAATACACATTAACTTACATGAACATGCTTCTTATGACAATTCGAAAAAAAAAGTTGTGAAATAATGTTGAAAGATGAAGAACAAATTAGTATTTTAACTCATGGTAAATGCCAAAATTTTGAATGAGGCCATCCCTTCTTAATATAATGGGCTTAATTTTGCTTTTATTTTCAATTCATGTGCAAATAAGACTGTTTCAATTCTGTTCAGTTTTGCTCTAAGTGATCAAAACAGAGTTTTGTTTCAAACAGCTGAATATTTTAAATAAATCCACTGGTGAAGTTCCTCAGTCTGATGATATGTTTTTGAAAGCAGACTAGATAACTAAGGCAAGATCATTTTTCCAGCTTTATGGTTGCTTGTTATTCTATCTTTCTCCTCCTGTGTTCAGTGTATATTTTTGCCTATAAGTTTCTCCATAAGCCTTGTGTTTACTAGTTCTCCAAAATACTTTCTAAATTGGGTTAATATTATTTTCCTCAGCCCACCGTGACTGAGAGAAACTAGAAAGCTGATTTAACAGCAGTTGGTTAAGAAAAGAGTTAATTAAAACTTTGAGAAACCTAGAGATTTCTTGCATCTGGTAGGTAGGTAGCATCTGGTAAAAAGCTAAGCAGTTTGATGCATGGTAGGTGAAGTTAGGCAGATTTAGATAAGATTTAATTTTATAGTCAGTGTACTTAACCAGTGGAACAAATAGTATAGGAATATGATGGACTCTTTAAAGCCTGAAGTCTTTTCAATTGGGATTGGAGGTTATTTGATACAGTAAACTGTTGGTTTAGCAGGAGTTTGTACATTTAGTTTGGAATTGTGTAATTCTGTTGTCTGCATTATTCAGGAGGTCAGCATGGATGATCATAATATTTTTCATAGCCTTAGGTTCCATAAATCCACAATTTGAGCTCTTACCCATGTGAGAAAGAGCAAAGTATTGGATTAGTGAAGAAGGTAAAGGAAGAACACAGTAGACCTGAACATGAATGATACCGTGACAGAAGAGCTGTCATTCATTTATTACACATCTACTTGGAATGATGTTCCAAAGGTATGGCACTCAGCTAATGGGAGGAAGATGTTCACATTGAAAATAAGAAGTGAGAGGGAATTTTAAAAGTATATCTGCACCTTGCAATGAAGAAGTATTTAGCCTATGCGCAGCATGCTACTAATGAAGTTAGTCTGTTATTTGGACTGAAACTAGTGTTTCTGTACAGTATTTTAATATGCTATGTAAATATGCTAACTGATTTTGTTCTAGACAACAATGTCAGTTGTCTCTGACATTAACACTACCTTGCATGGCATCTGTGTGCCCTCGAAGTTGCAGTTGGCTTTCTTGGAGAGATTTTATTTTTGAGGAATTTCTCCTGTTTGTGTAAGGAAGAAATGTCAATTAAATGTATAATGCATTTTGATTTCTTTTGGAGTAAATGCATTATAATTTTGCTAGGGAATTCTTGGTTTTCACTAGAGCTCCTTAGCTTCTGGATAGATTTTGTTCATCTGCCTCATATAGTTGCCTTTGTGCCTATGTTGTCTCTGACAGACAAATTCATTTTAGTTACCTCTGGTTGAGTCAACAGAAAAGAATAATCAGCTAAAAATGATGCTAACGTTAGTACTTATGACTCTGCCTCTCATATTTTGACTTGTGTGCAGGTGGTAGATGTATGGAGTACTGGTACTGTTAACCCTATCTGTTTTATCTTTTTAGAGGAAGAAGGTTTGATCATGAATGTAAGGTGACCACTCCAGTATCTTTTCAGCTGCTTTAATATGTCTTTCTCTAACAACATTGATGCTAAGTACTGGCATCACTGAACAGTGTTTCATCTTCATTCTATGTCATTCTTCTATGCTGAGAAAGAGAGAAATGCTCCTGTTCTCTTTGGTAGGCATTTCGTTCTCCTGAAATGGAAGCTAGTGCAGTAGAGATTAGAGGCAGCAATCCAAGTCTGTGGAGAGGAAGCAGCTATCAGCTGCAAGAAGCAGCATCTTCTCAAACAGCTGCTTCCTCCTCTTGAAGGCAGCGGGAGTTGATAGTTGGCCAGGTCTTGCAGCTTCTCAATCATGTATACATAAGCATAAAGCAAAATGTTAATATGGGATAACGAGTGGTTTTAGAGCAGTCTTCTAAAAAAAAAAAAAAAAAAAAAAAATTCTTATCTGGTGTTTGCTTACCTCTATGTTTAATTGTAATGCAATTTCCACAGATGAAACTTTCAAAATGAAGAGCTAAAAAATCAGGAGCCTAAAGAGTAACTGAAATATCATGATTGGCCAAATTGTTCTTCATCTGAAACAAATTTTGTCATGCTTATTATTATTAGATAGAATATGCTATCCAAGTGTCATATCATTTGTTATTTTTCTTTAGCTCTAGCTCTGTGTTGTATAAATTCTAGCTGAGCTGACAAGTAGCATATTACTCTTGGGCCTGTCTTATGTTTCTATCCTGGAACCATTTTCTAGAGTTGTAGGAGGCAGGTTTGCCAGCAGATGGGGAGAACTGAAACTCCACTAAAGCTAATGCATGTGTTGATCTGTGTAAGTTTAAAGTTAGATCTGTAAGATGAGTCATATTCTGATGTCAAAAGATGTTTCTTTTTTGCTTGCTTTTAATTTTTTTGGTAATTGTTTTAGCATGGTTTACTTAGTGATATCCAATGCTTGCCTTCAGTGCTGCTTAATACTTTCTCCACATAGAGACAAGATGCACGTCTATTGGTTGTTTATGCTTTTTGCCACTAATGTGTTGTAATGTCAGAGAAGAGAGGATGTTGGTGATGGATTTAGGAAGATAGTGAAACACAGAAACAAATATTTCACCTGTTTTAACCCGAAGTCTGGAAAAATTTAAATTGTAAAAAATGTTGTAAAAACCCACAACACCAAAACCACCTTTTAGGTTCCTCCTTTTAAAGGACAGATAGCTTAAATGCTCAAGGTTAAAAATTTAATTTAAACTTTAAATACATTTTGAATTTGCCAGTTAACTTATATATAAGTAACATACATATATTCATCTTCTTATATGGATACATTATTTCTGTGATTTATACTTGGAATTAGGATGTAACAATGAGATACCATCGGAGATTGTGTCTCTTTCTATGAAACAAAATCAAGAGTGGAGAATAGGGGACTATACAGCATGATATTTTTATTCTTTAGTGTCAAAACCGGATATGACTAGTGTATTTATTATAATTTCTATGTTTAAAATGACAATATTTGTTGTTCTTCCTAATATGCTAAAAATAAGATAAACGGTATTCAAGAAGTAATCTTATTTATGCAAAGCCACAGAATTTCTGCTACATGTTGCCATATGTTGTAAGAAGTTAAATATGTATTTTCTTGTTTTATTCATCTTTTGGAAGCCATCATTGCCATATTACATGATGCTTCTGTCAGAATGATTCCTAGAGAACATAACTAGCAGATACAGTAACTGGGAATAAGTACTGTTAAAAAGCAATATGACATCCCAGTTATTTTGATTTCTTTTACTCTTCGCAAGTGGTAATGTAGAAAAGATAAATTAAGCCAGTACATTTTGGATTTTAATTTTTGTTTGGTTTTAGTTTGTTTGGTATTTTTATAGCAGTTTGGTTTAGTAAACTTCTCATCGTTTTCATGCAGATAGTAAAAGATTTTCTACCCGTGGTGTTTTTAGGACAATCACAAGATTTATTTTAGGAGTTCTGATGTTTGTCTCACTCTTTTTCAAACATGACAGTAGAGAAAACATCATTCTGTACCTCTTTTGTAAATATTTTAATATTAACTTGAAATCTTGTTCTGGATTTTTTCACTTCTCACACATTTCATATTTTGGATATTTTTTTAAAGCAGTATTTTTTTCAGTCTTTCAAGTGGAAATAGGAAATACTTTTAACAATTTCTATTAGATATAAATGATATATGTATGTAATTAAGTTGAATATTTTAGGTATTTATTTAAATTTGCAATACTGATTTTTGGGGTTTTTGGTGCTTTGCACTGTATGACAGGAATATTTGACATTACTTTATAGTGAAAACAAAGCGTTTTGAGATACATAAAAATATCACTGTTCTAAAAATGTGGAATTTAGTCCAGATATAATAAAGACCGTGGCTATACGGAGAAATAAATTACATTATGTAAATAAGTTGGAAGTACATGTGCCACATGCAGACTTCTGTGCACTATGCCAGGAAAGGATCTAAGTTGGCCTATGCTAACAGGTTAATTCTCCCTCTGTGAATATAAAAGCAAGCAAAGTGGAAAAAAATTTAAAAAAAACATGTTAACATTACTATAAAAAGTAAAAAGCATTAATTATTTTTAAAATTTTACCTGCTCTACAAACAGACAATAAAATCATTACTTGATTTGACAGTACTTAATTCAATATTTTGAAAACTTTTCAAAGTAAAGCTTTTATATTTAGGAAATTGAAATCAATCAGAATCTATAGATTTTAAATTATTAGATGTAGTTCAAAACAAGTAAATATCTTACTTTTAGATATTCTTAATATGGACTGTTCCTTTTAATGAACAACAATTTAGAGCAATCATGGGAATAACAGGGCCCTTAAACACAAACATTTAAAGTATACATCTGGCTAAATGAAAAGGCAAACTAAAGAATCTCTCAGGTGTTCATCAAGGCGTGACTGTGATCTGACAACTCTGCTCCTTTTCTCAAGGTTGTAAAGGTTCATGTGCAGGATAGAAATTCTGAAAGTCTTTTTCCAACTTTATCAAACTTGTGCTCAGAAAAACATTTATTTGTAAGTGTGAAACCTGATGTTTTTTCTCCATTATGAAAACACAATAGCTGTCCCTGAGCAAAGAATGCTTTTTCTGATTTTTCCAAATTTAAGTAATGCTATGGATTAAGGAGCTATAGAAAAGAACGTCAGGGGAAAATTCTGTAATAATGACTGTACTCCCTCTTCCCTGTTGCTTCTTACAGTATTTAAATAATACTTGTAAACAGCCTAGAATTGGATTGCGTGATGAGGATAAGACAGAGTTAGATACTGCTTAGATTATTGTAGCTGAAAAAAACTGTCACAATATACAGTTTGAGAAAACTGGGTTGAGATTTTACAGAATTATTTTTCATGAATTTCTGAGATGTGCATAGTTTGCAACAGGATTTAACAAATGCTGATTTCGCAAATACAATTCAGCAGAAGCATTGAGGTGAGCTGCACAACATTTTGAAGCTGTTCATATTCTACTAATGGTACCCTTTTATGAATGGTACAGACTAGCACAGCTTGAGAACCACTGGTGTGAGAGAAATTACATGGTCGGGCCTCAGAATTATTTCTTTTCCTTGTTGTTGATCTTGCTATGAACATTTTCATTCCTAAGTAGGATTTGCTCTGCTAGTCTTAAATGATGAGTAAAGAAATAGTGGGAGCTTTGGAACCAAATCATTTGGCACTGGAGCAATGTGAAGATTGCTTAATATGTGGATTGAGGACATGAGACAATTACAGAATAATAGACGTTACAGATGGAAAAAGAGCTGTTAGGTCATCCAGTCTGTCTCCTTACAAATTCAGGACTATTCCCTACAGAATATTTTCCAACATTTTGTCCAGTTTGGTTTTTAAATATCTCAAATGATGGAGATTCCACTACTTCCCTTGGGATGCTTTTGTACTTCTTTGCAGCTCTTATTGCCAAGTAGTTTTTCATGATACTCAACTGCAGTTTTTCTTTACTTTTTTTTTTTTAATTGTATTACTCCTGTAATTTATTTTTCTTTTCAAAGTAATTCTTTAAAATTCTAAAAATCAGTCATATGAATATTATGTGTAATCATTTGAGTCACAGTGGCTCTCTGTGATGCCTCTTATTCCTCTGCAGTGAAATAGCAGGTTTAATTTTCAAATGTTTTTGTTTACATGTCAACATTGCTGTATCTCTAATCACTTCCATTGACATGCTAAGTACACTTTGTTACTTACACATTCTTATTAGTGCACATGAACACCTCTTCGTAGTGAACTTTTACCATTTCCTGGTGGACAGGACAGATGAAATGTTAGAAATATTTGGGTGCATTGGTATGGACCTCTGTTCAGGGTTTCCATGTTATTTCAAAGATGCACGTTGGCAACAGAACAAAGGGAAGAAGGTGTAGTCATAGTTTAGCTATTCTGAGTGTTCATGCGTGTACATTAGTGGTATTCCTCTATAACAATATGTAAGCAATGGGGAAGTAACTCCTGAATGCTGAAAAACTCCAGGTGTGAACTTTAGAGTTACAGCATAGAGATGTAGGTTGCTGCTGTTACAGACACTTACAAACTGTTTTGTGGCATTAATTTGGGAGTCAGAGTGTTTCTTAAAAATTAGCTCTTTTCCAATGATTTTTTCATGATGCTGGTGTCAAGCATAGTAACTCATAAGGGTGAGTAGTGTGTTTTCTCTTTAAACTTAGTACAGAAACCAATTCACACATGCATTTGTTATTTGGACAGGTGATGAATTCATTAGGCTCATTCAAGAGTTTGACTAGTTGTTATGTGGCTCTTGAAATACTGTTGACCATTACATGATATTAAGAACTGTATAGATGTTTTGGTATGAGGTATCATTGGGGACTGGTGGTCAGGCCAATTTGAGATTTACTAAACCTTTTCTTAGAAGTCAAATAAAAGACGTATTTTCTTTCATTGCCATGCTGTTGATGTGTTAAAATTAGAAACTCCTGATATTTAACTTCTAAAAATCAAAAAGGCAGGAGGAATGAAGGGTCTGTCTTCTTTACCAGGTCTTAGACTTTTTGTTCTTGCAAAACTGTTTTCCACAGGTGTGCATTAGTCTGTTCTGAAAGGGAAATGTCCCCATGTAAGCAACATCACTGGTTTCTTGATACAGCTTAGCATAAGTTTCTCACGTTTTTTTCTGTTTCCAAAGATGTTGTTTACTTTTTCCTTTAGTTTTGAGTTTCATATGATTAAGGATTCTAATGCCAAACTTGTTTTCATACTCTTTTTGCACAGAATGGACATGCTGTGCAGAAACCAACAGGTTGATGTACAAGGATTCCAACAATCAAACCATGTCCCAAGAGAGAGTTTAAATTAACTATATGATACTGCTGATCTGTTGTCATTGATCTTTGTGAACTCTGTATTAGTGAGTTAGCTATCTGAAATGCTCTCTCTGACTTAAACACAAATGATGGCACAGATTGAAAAAAAAAATCTTTTTTATTGGCTGTTTTGGATTGCTTTCTGGGATAGCTCATGCATTTTGTAGAATCATAGAATGGTTAGGGTTGGAAGGGACCTTAAAGATTATTTGGATCCAACCTCCCTGCCATGGGAAGGGACACCCTCCACTAGATCAGGTTGCTCAAAGTCCCAGCATCTCTAATGAAGATAAGGCCACCAGCTCACACAGGCTACATGAAAAAAGCCCATAACACAAGACTAAAAAGAGGTAAGACCTCTCTTGAACTGTGAACATTCTGGAATGCTTCTACTGTGTGGCCAAATATATCTATGAAAATGGTAGCTGTTAGCATACTTTTGTCACCTTTTCAGGACCGGTATGCCATCTTTGCAACTGATTGTTTATGTGTGTGTTCCATTTCTTTCTATCCCCTGAAGTTGCGGAAATGAGAGTGGGTTTGCAGGAAGTTCCTGGAGAAAGGGCTTTTTTGTGTTTTGGGTTTTTTGTTTTGTTTGTTTGTTTGTTTGTTTTCCTTACCCCTTCCCTAAACTGTATAGTCGTTTTCTTGGATGTTGCCTTGCATCTTCCAGGCCATAATTCCATTACAACACCTATGATACTTGAAAAATGGATGTTATAGCACAGAAAGCAAGTTTGAACTTCCGCATTTTCTGCTTGATGTTGACAAGCACAGTACTTCAGTTATGTGCTACTGGAGAGGGAGATTATTATTATTAAATCAATTACTGATTAAATCCTACTTTTCAGTGATTTGGTCAATATTAAGTATGTAATTTCTCTTCCAAGTACGTGCTGCAGTTCAGTACTCTGGATAATTCAGCACTCTTGACTGTAATTGCAATTTCACTTTTGTCCTGATGCCAATAACAGTACAGTGACCCAGGAAAGAATTTTGTATGTCTGTGTCCTCCTACCATTACCTTATAATTTTTAACTGAATGGCAATTGGTGATAAATTGTATCACAAGTGTGTACATGCACCATGTATGTTTCAGTGCATACTAGAACTGCTTCAGTGATGCTTTCTTATCTGCTTTGTCTCCCCGAAATCATGATGCTGATTTGTCTTGTTAAACACATATATACAGTTATTCCTAAGTATGTACACAGTTCTAAACCAGGTCTTCATTTTATTCCTTTAGATTTGTGGTACAGCCACGACTGACTTGATTTTACCAAGCTATCTGATCTCAAACCCACCCACAAGCTGGAAGGCATAGAGTGATGTTAAGCAGACCCACTTCCTGATCCATCATATATGGCAGAAATATACATCAGAATACAAGCAAAGAAATTAAAAGTCCGTGTCATGTGAGTCTGAAAGATTAAAAAAAAACAAAACAAAAAATGACAAACAAACAAGCAAAATAATCAACAACATGAACAGCCACCCTAAAAATTCTAAAGTGGAAATTGCAGAGGTGTGCCAACAAAAAGTGAATTGATTTGCCAACAGTTCCTGTGAACAAGTATGATGCATTACTATCTCATACTAAAAGCTTTAAAAAAGATTTAAGATGCAACAGTCATAGCTGTCTTAGAGGGATTCCTGCACTTGACTGAATCAAATAACCCTTTTTTATGAAAAATGCAGTCTCCATTGTTGCTATCTGGTGCTTAAAATCTGGAGGTAGAAGACCTACAGGTTTGGTTACTCATACCAAAATAGCACTCTGCATACTTGTGCCCTTCCACCCCATCTTTGGCTAATACATCCAGCACTCTTTTGGTATTGCTTATACCTTTTCTAAACTGAGGAACAAAGAGAGAGAAAATCCCTAAAGTATATGTCTGTACTCCTGATTTTTTTTTTCCCCTTTTTTTTTTAAATTTTCAGTTTAATGGGAAAGTGTTAAAGTGAATGTTTGTGAAATAATCTGGCATCTACAAATCTTTTGTTTGCACCTTGCAGTCCCTACCCTGGAGGCTGAAGTGCACTTGAGCCTGGTCCCTCTGCACCATCCTCATAACCTGCATTTGGCAAAATTCTCAGGTATGTGGTTCTATCATTTACATACTTCAGGGTTTGATCCGCTGTTAAATATTTCTGTTACCAAGACCAGAAAATGGCCTAAAAAGAGAGATTTCTTATATATTCCCATCGAATGATCATCTTTTGCATCAAACTCTAGAATTCTTTTTTCACCTGACAGAATTTTCCTAACACATCTCTTTCATAACTCTGCTCAGCACAGCATTCATGGCTGATTTTTCTAAATCATGGTGTATTTTTCCGAGGATGGAATTTGATAAATCTAATTTTAAGTGGATGAAGATGAAAATGAAATTAGAATTTCTTGTATTTACAGGGACTGCTAGGATTTTCAGTAATGATGATTTAGGATATATAATCATGTGTGGGTTAGAAAGTGATTAATATACAATGTTTTGACAAATTTTGCTTACTGTTACTAAAGTTGTTGATGGTTGGTGGTTTCTGTAAAGGTTAAGATAGTTATTTTAATATGGTTTGGTGAAGAAATCTGTAGAGTAATTTCTCTGCAAGTTTCAATTTCTGCTGAGGATTTTTTTTTTTATAAAATATATTCCATGTGAGTATGCATTAATATTGAGAGATGAAAAGCAGAAAAAATAATTTGAACTTTCTCTGTTGAAAGCATAAATATTTATCATTTTTTTCAATGATGTTTACTGGATTTGAAAAGGATTAAGTGAATAGTAATATTGAACACCTATAATATGTGGCCTTTTTGACCTATGGGGAACTGTAATTGTTCTTTCTTAGTTAAAACACTTCCATATTGTTTGTAGGGATTACCAATGTAAACGCGGCCAGATTAAAGAGCACCAGTGCTTTCCTACCACCTGGGAAAAACTGTATCCTTTCAAGAGGGCTTGACTGGAGTGATAGGAAGCATTTCATAGCATAGAACTGAGAAGTTATAGTGCTGATGAGCTTATCTCTTCAGTAGTACTGAAGTAATTACCCCCTTCCCCAGATCAGCAGCAAGGGAGACCTCTTCTAAGCAATAGCAAACGGTAAATTGTTGGTGTTTGTTACTATCAAATTGTTGTCATGGGTCAGGTTTCTGTTCTAACACTAATGCATGAATATAAACCCAGAAAATGATTCTTGGTCAGTAGTGCTCAAAAAAATCAAGAACAAAGAAAGGCGAAAGCTTCAATTGCATCATGGGGCTTGACCTTTACATTTCATTTGCATTCAACCTGCCCACACAGTTGGATTGCTCTGTAGTTTGGTCTTTGGTTATTATCTTCTGTGGAGCACAATGGGAATGGCTACTCAGAGGAGTGATGGAAAGGATTAGCAGCTGCCACCGGTGTTATTCATCTACCTTGCATCATTTGCTGAAGTTTGATATGTTGTCAAGAAAGATGTCAGCCAAAATCTAGCTGTGGGCTGAATGAATTACTTTCTGGAAGGCAGTCTCCTCTTACCTATATCTTTGTTGTTTACTTCTCAGTTATGGGAAGAGATTAGATATTTACTGTGCACACAGAATACAGTTGAACTTTATAAATCAAATGTTGTCAGGACTCAGTGAATTTATTGTGCATTTACAGATTGACTGCTGTGTGCATATTTGTGTAGAAATGCAGGCAGTGGGACTCAAACCTGGAGGAAGGTAGGATGTCAACTGAATTCAAACTCGCCACTTAAATCTTATTTGAGAAGAATATTACTCTTCAGTATACTCAACTACAACATTAGACAGAAAATTTTTCTGCCTGTGACTGACTGCTCTTAGAGGCTTCTTCTCCTCAATCCCACTGATTAACTCCACTGCAGGTGTTTGGCTGTCTCTAGCAGTCCATCTATAATTTAATGGGAATCCTGTGCTTGTCCTCTTTGGGTCTAAAATTTGAAATGAACATCCACCTTCTCAGCTCCAATACTTAACAGCACAGCTTGTCTTTTAAACGTTTACTTACACTTGGTATGCCATGATTGTTGGCACAGTGGTAGAGCATACATGTTTTATTGAGTGGAGCTGTCTCCAATATAGTGCAATCCTCAAAGAAAAGTTAAAAACCTCACAACAAAAACTTCAGCAGTCATAGAAACATAGAATGGTTTGGATTGGAAAGGACCTTAAAGTTCCAAACTCCCTGGCCTTGGCAGGCACACCTTCCACCAGACCAGGTTGCTCAAAGCCCTGTCCAACCTGGCCTTGAACACTGCCAGGGATGGGGCAGCTACAGCTTCTCTGGGCAACCTGTGCCAATGTCTCACCACCCTCACAGGGAAGAATTTCTTCCTGATATCTAATCTAAATCTACTCTCTTTCAGTTTAAAGCCATTCCCCCTTGTCCCTGTCACTACACACGCTTGTAAAATGTCCCTCGCCAGATTTCTTGTAGGTCCCGTTTAGGTACTGGAAGGCTGCTCCAATGTCTTCCCAGAGCCTTCTCTTCTCCAGACTGAACAATTCCAGCTCTTTCAGCCTGTCTTCATAGGAGAAGTGCTTCAGCCCCCTGATCATCTTTGGGGCCCTCCTCTGGACTGGCTCTAACAGGTCAATGCCCTTCTTATGTTGGGCGGCCCCAGAGCTGAACACAGCGCTCCAGGTGGGGTCTCGTGAGAGTGGAGTAGAGGAGGAGAGTCACCTCCCTCTACCTTCTGGTCACACTTTTGATGCAGCCCAGGGCACTACTGGGTCACATTGAGCTTCTCATCAAACCAGCACCCCAAGTCCTTCTCCTCAGTGCTGGTCTCAATATGCTTGTCAAATACTCATGTTGCTCTGAAACGCAGCATGCTGTTAGATCAGGAGCTTATAACAGAAAGGTGTTTGACCGAAAGACTTTCAGACACTTCTACTTCTCACCTTTTTTATGGTTATGAAAAATTACTCTTTGTAGGTAAAACTCTGAACCTTATGCGTGCTCCTTAGTCCACCTGCCCTTTTTGTCATCTGATAATCTACTTTGCAGGTGGGCCATTTTGCACGTGCAAGTGTGCAGTTGCTTATTTCAAAGTCCTCTGATCATGGGACTTTGCAGTTGGCTACTGCCTGCTTAAGCCTTGACTCTCCCTGATTGTGTATGAAATTGCTGTGAGCTGGATTTCAGTTGGATTTTTTAAAATACTTTCTGGAAAAGAAAATACATTTTCTTATATTCAGGGCAGTATGATAGAGAAGGGGGTTTGTATCAGTAGGTTTCGTGAGAAATCTCTTAATCTGTGGAATGCTTTTTATCTAATATAGGGAATTGATTTGTCTAAATCATATGTATCAAAACAGCTAAACAAAGTTAGACTAAGCCACTTATTCAACATACAAATATTTCCAGATTTATTTATTTTTTTTATATCACAGATGCAGGGCCTTGGGAGATAGGGCAGTACACTCCAGTGCTCTGTTTTTCCTTTCTTTTGTAACCCTTCTTCCTTCAATCTATACATCACTATTTGGTTGCAAGAAAACTGGAACAAAATAAAAATTAATATGATCCTAAGTGAATTTGAAGGAATTCGCCTTCATGAGAAGTATCCAGATTTACTGCCATAGTAGATGTGCATTCATATTTTTTGGAAGTCACAAAGAGCAACTTTTATAAGAGAACGGGGTACCTGAGGAATGGACAGAGTAACGTCATAATTAAATGTGTAAACAGATGCTTACTTACAAAATGTAAGTTGTGCTTTAGAGATTTATTAACCTGCAGCTGTTCATTAAACCTTCCTCCACTGAGGTAGGATAAAGGAATTTGTAAGTGATCCAAGTTCATTTCAGTACAGAGGGAAACAGGTTCACATAAAGTAGCATCAGTAATATTAAATAGCTACTTCTTTTTCCATGTGTTTTTCTTTCTTATCTAAGTGACTGCCCCAAAATTAAACTGCATTTATTTAGCTGAGTTGTGCTGATTGTCAAAACAGTGTATTTTCTTGCAATTTTAAACTTCATTCCTAATGTATACAGATATAGGAAAAATAGAATTCTATGGCTTAGAAAAGGTAGTAGAAGACGAGGGCAATACGTACCAAACCATGTTTCTAGATTTCATCTGAAAGAATCCTTGCTCTATATCATTTCCTCATTTCCTTTTCCTAAATTGTGACACAACAGACATATATAAGACGATTTAGAATTCTGGATAACTTTTAGTGGATACAGATGGGAGAAGACAAAGTGAACAGAAAGGAATATAAGGTGGCTAAGAGTTAGTAAAGGAAGACAACAGGTTATGCTGAAAGATCAAGTATCAGACTGCAATTACATCATTAGTAGAGTCACTAAGATTATTTTCTCTGGTGAATTCTGTTTTAAATAATTTATTGTGTTATTTTTATGTAAAGAAGTACATGGTTTGTAAAATTTTATTTTCTGATATATTTGCCCTGCGGAGAAGGACTTGGGAGTGCTGGTTGATGAGAAACTGAACATGAGCCGGCAGTGTGTGCTTGCAGCCCAGAAAGCCAACTGTATCCTGGGCTGCATCAAAAGAAATATGACCAGCAGGTCGAAGGAGGTGATCCTGCCCCTCTACTCTGCTCTCGTGAGGCCTCACTTGGAGTATTGTGTACAGTTCTGGTGTCCTCAACATAAAAAGGACATGGAGCTGTTGGAGCAAGTCCAGAGGAGGGCCACGAGGATGATCAGGGGGCTGGAGCACCTCCCGTATGAAGACAGGCTGAGAGAGTTGGGGCTGTTCAGCCTGGAGAAGGGAAGGCTGCATGGAGACCTCATAGCAACCTTCCAGTATCTGAAGGGGGCCTACAAGGATGCTGGGGAGGGACTCTTCCTTAGGGACTGTAGTGGTAGGACAAGGGGTAATGGGTTCAAACTTGAGCAGGGGAAGTTTAGATTAGATATAAGGAAGAAGTTCTTTACAGTGAGGGTGGTGAGGCACTGGACTGGGTTACCCAAGGAAGTTGTGAATGCTCCATTGCTGCCAGTGTGCAGGGCCAGGTTGGAACGAGCCTTGAGCAACATGGTCTAGTGTGAGGTGTCCCTGCTTATGACAGGGGTGTTGGAACTAGATGATCTTAAGGTCCTTTCCAACCCTAACTGTTCTATGATGCTATGATGCTATACTCACATATACTCACATTTCACGTATACTGGTGAAAGTGCCCATAAAGGAAAAAGCCTTTTTAGGTTAAATATGATATGGTCACCAGAACAAGCTACATAGACTTTCCATGAACTTAGCTGACATAAACTCTTCAGAAAAAAGAAAAACTTTAGAAAAGACTAAAAAATGCACTCCAATGTCAAAAAATAGCTATTTTTAAGATAGCATTTTATTGAACTGTATTATGTTATAGTGTATTATATGATGAGCATAACAAATGGTGCTAGTAAAATTAAAATACACTCCACTCAGAAAAGATAGTTTATCATATATAAAGCAAAGCCGCCAAACTCTGATGAACTCAAATGATTTTCCCTAAAGTTATGAAATGTTGTAAGTTTTCAATTATTGTTAACATCCTGACAATAAGACAAATGCAAAGTTGCAATATTGAATGAAATGTTACAAAGTGTTACTTCTTTTAAGTGAGTTTACGGTTTTGGGTTAAAAATAATTGTATTGAACTATTTGAAAAATCGTATGTGACCATTTAAACAAGGGAGGTATTATATTACGTAGGACCAAAGGGACCCATTCTGGGACTTGTCTATTCAACCTTGATTGTGGCATTTCTTTGTTCATAGTCCTACACATTTTCCTTTTAATATACAGATTTTTATAGCAATATTATAAAATTGTACATTATTCATTACTGCAATTACTCTGCATTTTTGTTTTGTGTAACAATCATAGAATCATAGAATCGTAAGGGTTGGAAAGGACCTTAAGATCATCTAGTTCCAACCCCCCTGCCATGGGCAGGGACACCTTGCCCTAAACCACGTGGCTCAAGGCTCTGTCCAACCTGGCCTTGAACACCGCCAGGGACGGAGCATCCACAACCTCCCTGGGCAACCCATTCCAGTGCTTCACCACCCTCACTGTAAAGAACTTCTTCCTTATATCTAATCTAAACTTCCCCTGTTTAAGTTTGAACCCATTACCCCTTGTCCTACCACTACAGTCCCCATATCCAGAGCTATGCTATCTATATTGCAGCTTCAGTGCTGTCTTCTAGGTGAGGTTATATTTTTTTACTGCTTGTTAAAGTCAAGCAGAAAAAATCATTGATATGTATGTGTACCAAATTCTTGTACACGTATCAAATAGAAATAAATAAGATAAAATAGCCCCATATCCTACTGAGAGAAATGATGGTGCTTGATAAAGTCCTTGGGAATTGCAGTAGGTACAAATAAACCCTGCAGTCTTGGAAATGATCAATGGCAGGTAGGCAGTCTCCTTTTGGTTATATTTCTTCTATTGTTCTGGTATGGACAATTACCATGTCAAAGGACTTAACCAACTGCTTTAAAATGTCATTAATTTTCTTAAATGAAATGTATCACAGGAAATAGCTCCAGTGCTTAATTTCAGAACCTAGAATAATATACTGTGGACCTATCTTGGGACAAGCAGTCCTCTAACATTTTGTTTGCCCTTGAGATTTAGAAGGAATCATATCTATAGTATTCATAATAAGTGGCAATTTAACCAAGTTCAAATTAGATGTGAACAAATGGATTAACAAGCACCTCATTAAATTTTTAATTTCCATTTCATTTATCACTTTTAATAGAATCAACTCTGTTTCAGGGTGGGGGAGGATTCATTTCCAAGTATAATGTTAATTTCACTTGTTTTTATCAATAGCTTGAATTATTTTTCTAGAAAATATACTTTGTGTAGTTTTGAAATATCTGACCCACACATAGAACTAATAACTGTTTAAAGATTAAGGAAAATCTAGATTGATTTAGTGGATATTTATTAAAGTACTGAACTTTACAGTACTGTTGTCTGTAGTATTTTCCTCTAAGTGCTAATGTGTGCTTACTTGCAATGATTTCAAAGGTCTTTTCCAACCTAGTTGGTTCTGTGATTAATATTTGGAGAGAGAACTTCTGTGATTTTAAGAATAAATGAATTTAAAATAAGCACATATTGAGGAATTAATGAAATAATTTCATTGAAAATATCAGTGTATTTTAGGAGTAAATTCTGACTTTTAAACTTTACATTCATTTTTCAACTTCAAAGAGATATTTTAAAGTATTTGAATTCTTTGGATAACATATAAGAATGTGCAGAATTTTCATAATTTAATGTTTTATTTCAAAGAAAGCTATTCTAAAGCTCTAACTTGAATATATGTATTCCTGAAGAATGCCTTTATAGAAAAATGCATGTCTTTTAAATATGTTTTCTTAACATTTATTTTCAAGGGAAAAATAAAATAAATTATAGGATTAGAATAATTGCATCTTGTTCATCTGTCCTTCGAAGTTCCTTTATTCAGTTGTGATGTGCTCCAGGTGTCAGGTGTCCATTTTTTGGTTACAGAAAGCTTTTTCTACAGGCATGTTTTTTTTTCACAAATATTAATTTCATGTTCTTTTCCATTTTGCACTGACATGTATTATACTGATCTCTGAAAGAAAGGGAATAATTGTTTTAGGACCGTTTATCTATGTATCACCAGTATGAAAGTCAAATTAAGTCTCTATCAAATAATTTAGAGAGAGATCCATATCACTTTACATTTTTACACAGCGTATGGGAAAGTATGTACTTTTCACTGTAATGGCAGTCTGTGTGCTTGAGAGAGAGAAAAGAAGAATGGGAATAGTATTTCAGGTGTTGCGAGATTCTTCCAGCACATGTTTTGGGCAAAAGAGAAAAAGCGATGTCTGAAACAAGCAAATGTCTGAAAAAGAATCCAAACCAAAGTAGTATGTTGCTTATTTAAGATGCAGAAATGTCAGGCTTCTTGGGTGTCAGTGTAGATCAAGGCTAAACTTAGTAATCATCAGGGTTTTTTCAGTGTTGTTTGGTTTTTTTTTTTTCCCTAAACAAATATATTTAAATGTAGCCTCTCTGTAATACTGTAATAAATTTAGCAGATGTTTTTCACTGAACTGATTGCAGCTAAGGTGCAGAAGTCTAAAACTGAATAGGTACCAAAGCATTCATTAGGATCTGGAAAAAAATGAAAAAAATAATACACACACACACCCCCATCCCTGGTATTAGTTACAATAAAGCTCATCATTCGAAGAGTAGCTGTCTACTATAGTAAAACAGGAATAACATGTTTCTCACTATTTTCAGTTAAAGTGGTTCTGAGAACTCAGAAAAACTATCTTAGCTGGTTAAGAAAGCTCTAATTCAGGAAAATGTTCCAATTTCCCATCCAAAAGATAAAGAAACCTTGTGTGAGTGCATAAATATATGCATGTGGTAGTGCTTCTGGCTCGCTGCCAAGAGGGGTTACTTTTTTTCAGGGAGAGCTGCATGAGCAGTTTAACAAGGACAGAAGGTTGTCTGGATATAAGAGAGGTATCAGGCCAGATTAAATATATTTTGAGGCCTCTGTTGTTCCACTGCTTCAACAGCTTGACTTTCTCTTCTACTAGATTTCTTTATGTGTTTGGGCTTCTATTTGGCACAAGAATAAATAGAATCCTTTTTTTTTTTAATCCAGGTGTCTTTTTGTTCTTGAGAGTTTTGTCTCACCACAAGTTTATGTTCTGGGTAATTACATACTTAGTATAAAGATGTCTAATTTCATGTATCTTAATGTCACCCTAGGTCCACAAATTCATTTCTATATTACAGATGCAGAGTTAATTTATAATAGATGCCATTTTATAAATGTTGTGGCTTAACCCCAGACAGCAGCTAGCCACGACTCAGCCAGCCACTCACTCCCTTCCCCCTGGTGGGATGGGGGAGAGAATCAGAAGGGTAAAAGAGAAAACTAGTGGGTTGAGATAAAGACAGTTTAAAAGCTGCATGTGCAAGCAAAGCAAAACGAGGAATTCATTCACCAGTTCCCATCAGCAGGCAGGTGTTTAGCCATCTCCAGGACAGCCAGGCTCCATCATGCATCCCAGGCAGTTACTTGGGAAGACAAACACCATCACTCCTAACATCTCCCCCTTCTTTTTACTTCCCCCAGCTTTATACAATCAGCATGACATCCTGTGGTCTGGAATATCACTTGGGTCAGTTGGGGTCAGCTCAGCTGTCCTGGCTGTGTCCCCTCCCAACTTCTTGTGCACCCTCAGCCTGCTTGCTGGTGGGGTGGGGTGAGGAGCAGAAAATGCCTTGGCTCTGTATGAGCACTGCTCAGCAGCAATGAAAACATCCCTGAATTATCAGCACTGTTTTCAGCACAAATCCAAAATGTAGCCCCATACTAGTTACTGTGAAGAAAATTAACTCTACCCCAGCCCAAACCAGCACAGTAAATCATAACTCGCTCTACTATTTTATTAAGTAATGTTTTGACAGATTCTAATCAAACTTTTCTTTCTAACTTGCTGGAGACAAAAGAATATGTTAAGGCACTAAAGGGTACTTTGAGTTATTAAGGTAAATTAATTCTAGTAATTGCTATGAAGGTAGAAGATTGAAGTATAGGCTAAGGTTAATAAAGATAATTTAGACATTTTATTTATATATATATATATATATACACACTCTTTGTTTCTGTCAGGATTTGCATTTCCCAGAATGCTTGTTTAAGTATGTATTTGAACTAGTGGATGGAATGTAACTGAAGACCAGGCAGATAACTGGAAAAGTACAGATAACTTTCTGCTCCTTTTCCAGAATCTACAATTTCCTCCAGTAAAATGAAGTCGCAGTTTACGGAAAAGATACCTTGGGGGGAAAAAAAAAAAACCACCAAAAAACCCCAATGAATAAACCCAAACCCCAGAGAACAACAAAACCCATCTGTTAAGCTCATTTGGCTGGGTATTTTCAAAGACGCAGCGCTGTCTTTCTGCCATTAAAAAATCGCATGAAGAAAACCAATCTTTTGAGGAAATGTCTGTGTTTTACCGAAAGGCACATTCAGTGAATAAGCATTTCTGTTCTGAGTATTTTTGTTCCGTGCAGTACTATTTCATAAGATGATGATGAAATATTGTCATCAAAGGCAAGTCTCCAACACTGACAGATATTTTTTAACATCCTTGTGATTGAAAGACTCAGAACATTTTTCTTTTTATATCTTTCTAGTGTCTTAATCAAAATGTCTAAGGTACACAGCTGAATGCTTACAAAAGTCTAGCTAGTCTCTAGGGGCCTGTGATGTCTTGCACATTTGTGATGTTATTTGACAGATTATACATTAGGCCATTTCAAGTGTTGTTCATCAGTAGAGAATTCAGAACCATAGTGCAAAGTGGGTTTTAGTAAAAATTCTAGTGAAAAGGCTTCTTGCCACATAAGTGAATGAATGGCAATATTATTTACATAGAAATGCTCTTCTGATACCTGTTATGACTTAAATGTTTAGATTTTGAGATTGATTGTGTAGATCAGTTTCAAATTTAGAGATTATCATTGAATCATGTAATAGTTCAGGTTAGAAGGGACTTCAAGAGGCCAACTCCCTGCTCAAAGCAGGATAGGCTGTAAGTCAGAATTCGTGCAGTCTGGGCTTGAAAACCTCCAAGGATGAAGTCTGCCTAACCTGTCTGGGCAACCTGTTCTAGTGCTTAACTGGCCTTTAGGGTGAAAAGATATTTCCCTGTATCCAGTCACCACCTTTCAGCTTAAATGTTCATTGCGTATAGCGGTATGTGCTCAGACCATGGAACCGTGTTGGTGGCCCTCCATTAAGCATAATCCAGTTTATCAATGACTTTCTTCTAGTGGATGGAAGAGGTGGCAAAATAGGTTGCGCTACACTAGTTGCCAACTAGCAAGTACTGGGATTTAGTGCTGAAGGGAAATAATCGCTTCCCTCATCTACTGGCTGTGCTCCATATGGCCTCCATAGGATGGTGCTCACTGCCTTTGCTGGAAGGACACACTGCTGGCTTATTTCACCTTGCTGTTAGCCAAGACTGGTCTTTTCCAGCAGAGATGCTCCGCAGGCACTCCATCCCCAGCCTGTAATAGTGCAAGGGATTCTTCTTTGCCAGCTGCAGGACTTGGTCTTTGTCCTTTTTTTAATATATTACATTTTGTGTTTGGCCTTTCCTCTCATCTGTGCGGGTCCCTCTGACTAGCAGCCCCACACTCAAGCATATCTACCAAACCCCCTTCAGTTTGGTGTCATCTGCAGGCTCAATGAGAGCATACTCTATTGCCTCCTCCAGGTCACTGATTGGGATGTTAAAGTGGAGAGGTCCCAGCACAGACGTGTGTGGTACTCCACTTGTTGCTGGCCTCCAGGTAGAGTTTGGCACATCAACAACTATCCTGTGAGCCTGACTATCCAACCAGTTTTTTAATATGTTCAGTTGTCCATGCATCCAGCCTAACATCTTGCATTGGGTACAAGAATATTGTGGGAGACAGTGTTTAAAGCTTGCTGGTAGAGCAAGTGAGTCACAGACAAAGTTTAAATGTCCCAGAAGGAAGAACAACATTAACGCCATTCAGGACTTTTCCATGGTTTCTATCTGGAAGATAGTCTGTACCCTGATGGGCAAAATAATAGCCATTTTCATACAAACAAAGGTGTGTGAAGACAAATTGTTTATGATTTGCAGGTAAGCATTGCTGCTTGGAGCAATTTGATAGTTTATTATCTCTTGATAAAAATAATGAACATACTTAGGATAAATTTAAGTACAAAAGCCTCCAGTTAATCCAAAATGTGTTTAAAAACTGTCATCTGATATTCACATATACTGAGTTTGGAACAACCCATAACAGAATAGGAAACTTTCTAGCATAAAAATGCATTGCATGCAGGAGCCAGGAAATGAATTTTCTTCTGAGAACCTGAAAAATCTATGAACTGAGGCAGTGTTTTGTTGCTGTTGCTTATTCTTCCATTATTACTTTTAAAACAAAAGAGGTACTCTTGACTTGCTTTTCACCAAAACCAAGGCATTTTATTTCCTGCAGATTATCTGTTGTGCTACACAATTTTTTGAAGGGCTGGCTTATATTTCTTTTATTGCAAGTAAAACTTAAGTTGCTGAAACTTAAAACTTTTTTTTTTTTTTTTATTTTTATTTCAGCATGGCAAAACCTCCGTTAAAATAAATGCATCATTTTGATTTGACATTCACAGTACTCCATTTGGATGAACTAAGAAAGATTTCACGGCCTCTCTTTGTGCCAAAATGGCCAGATGTTTTCATTCTGATTGGTATACAATTGTGTGTTTTTACCAAAGCCTTATTTCTTTCCAAGTAGCAAGATTCAGCCTTGTAGAACTTTTTATATCATGTTTATGTAGAAGGACTACTTTCAAGTCATGTACAGATACTTAAAAAACAAACAAACAATCCAGTAGGGTTATTTACCTTTCAGTAAGTTAGATTTTGTAGTTATTCTATACAGGTATTTTCAACAACCAGCCCTTTTTTTGTCAGAGCTCATCATTTTACCACCTGAATTGTAGGTGAAGAAGGAACTAGATGGTGGTTTAGATCGCTGTGGGTTTTATTCTCACGTATACATTTGCTGTAGAAACTTCTCAGTAAGACTTTCTGAAATTCAGAAATTATTTGTGTAGCATTACTGTGATGTTCATGTGTAGATATCCTGAAGGTTCAAGATTAGGTCACAAGACCCCACCTGAAATACTGTGTTCAGCTCTGGGGCCCCCAGCAAAAGAAAAACATGGACTTGCCCAAGCAGCTCCAGAGGAGGGCCACATATATGATCAGAGGGCTGGAGCACCTCTCCTATGAAGACAGACTGAGAGAGTCTGAGTAAACTGAAAGAGGAGAGATTTTAGACTAAATATTAAGAAGTTATTTACTTGTGAGGGTAGTGAGGCACTGGCACAGGTTGCCCAGAGAGGTTGTGGCTACCCCATCCCTGGAAGTGTTCCAAGGTCAGGCTGGATGGGGCTTTGAATAACCTGGTCCAGTGGAAGGTGTCCCTGTGTGTGACAGGGGGTTGGAACTAGATGATTTTTAAAAGTCCCTTCAACCCAAACCACTCTATGATTCTATAATTTGGGTTTTTTTCAACATACATTTATGGTGTTATAATCCTATACTGCAATGCAGGGTTGATATTACTAAAGGAGGTATTTAGAAGGAATTAGAATTTCGAGTCTGTCACTGTCTTTTTTCCTGCCTTTCAGATGGCATAGTCAAAGCAGGGAGTTCTTTAGATCATCTGACTGTAAGTTGGATGAGAGTTATGATCTGTACCTCAGCCTGGATTAGATGAACTAGTTGGCTGACTAGTGGAGCTGTTCAGAGAAGGTGTCTGACATAAAAGCAACTCATGCCTTGGTACACTGATATGATTCAGTTTCTTTTTGAGGTATTTCTTATTCATACTTCTTGTCTCATATTTGTTAAACCAAAAATAGAATTTTTCATTTTTATTTTGACTTTCAGCTTGTTCCCCCAGTGTTGTCGTTGTAGAAGAGAGCGGTAGTCTTTGATTTATTACTGTTGAAACCACTGACATGCTGAAAAACAGGTACCGTCTCCATAAACCTTCCAACATTACCGATTCTTGCTACTGGCTTTTTGCCCTTGAGGGTGGCTTCTGTGATTACATTTCCTGTGTCCCTGCAATTTTTCAGGCTGGGTATATTGGCAAAAAAACTTTCAGGAACTGTGATCCTAAATCTAACCATGAATGTTTGTGGGTTTCTTTTCTTTTGAGTTTCTTTCTTGCCTGTGGTCTTCCTCAGTCTTCTTAGCTTGCTTTTTACTGCCTTGCAATCAGGGTGGTGGGGAAGTACTGATAAAGACAGAGGAGAAGACCTTTGACATTAGAAGGTTTTTAAATTATGTGGAAAGATGTTTAAATAAGAGGTTCAAAGGGGGCTTTACCAACTTGTTATTGGGTAAATTGTGTTGCTATTTAGGATTTAGTTGTTTGGGGCTCCTCTGCTGCTGTAAAAACAGTTATGTTCGTGTTATTCAAATCATACCAGTGAACATAAACACAAAAATGAATAGGAAATGAAGATGATTTTTTTGTATGTTAATGTACTTAAAACATGGGAAACTTATGTTTAATTACTTACACTTTTTAACAGGATTCACAGTCCTTTCCCCCACTGACCTACTCTTTGTCCACTGTATCAGGACAGGCTCACCCAGGTTGGCATCGCTCTTCCTAATGAAGTTGGCCCAGTAGTCAGAATAGAACTGAAGATCTGTTGGGTGAAGTAGTACAAGAAGTATTAACAACTGTCTAGAAAAATGGAATCCATTATCAGAAACTTAAATCACATTTTTATTGCATTTAAAGTGTTCAATATTAAAAATGTTGAAACAAAAATGGTTGTTTCATACATATTTTGAGTTAGGCATTGAACAAAATACAAGTTGCTGAGTAATGATACTGCTGATAGACCTGCAGGATATAAGTACGTTGAAGTGTACAGATGTAATCAGTGATGTATTTAGTGAAATGTATAGCAAATATATCAGAACAGAAATATTTTTTTTACCACTTAGTCTATAACTTGTGATTTTGTCATTATTAGAGTTCCTGTGAGAGCAGTTGTACTGTAAGAGAGTTACAAATATTTAAACTTTGCAGAAGAGTTCGTTAAGTTTATAATTATTGTGTGAAATTCCATATTATGCTACTAATTTGCTCTCTTTTATTTTATTCCCTGTTGCTGCGTTGCTTCAGCCAAGACTTGCAGAACTAAGCCAACCCCTGGCTTAGGGCTAGAGATCACAGACACCAATATGGAGGATGACCAAATAGCGTTTTATTAAACAACAGCAGGCATTATATGCCTTTCGGCCACACGGAAGTACCTGTGCTGACCCAATCAGAAGGCAGGTTAACAATTTTTACCTTTTATGGTATTGCCGAGCCTTGCCCCACAATTCCCTTCTCCATGCTATGGGGCTTGTAAGAGTATCCGGGGAGGGGCTCTCTCTTTCCGTACAT
This sequence comes from Strigops habroptila, assembly GCF_004027225.2. Classification (NCBI taxonomy): domain Eukaryota; kingdom Metazoa; phylum Chordata; class Aves; order Psittaciformes; family Psittacidae; genus Strigops; species Strigops habroptila. The sequence goes on along the minus strand of NC_044277.2, from coordinate 30,732,224 downwards.
CGCGATATCTTCCGGCCGCCAGACCTTAACTACCTACATTTCCCCCTCCCTATGCACAAATAAAGTGATTAAGATAAAACAATCCTAAAAATACATATCATAAAACTTGGGTGCAAACCTAGTAAATGTGTGCCGTTTCTATGTTATTTTTTACAGCAATCTAGAAATATACATCATAAGTTTAAATAGAGAATATAAGGCACGCTAAACAAGATAACTGGGGGACAACTGAGAATAGTGGTGTATAACTAGGGATAGCTAAAGGGAGTTTTAAACGGAAACAGTCTTAGAGCAATCGCTAATGTGCCATTAACATAATGCTAACACTCTCTAGTCGGCTTGTAACAAATGAAACGAGCTTGACAGGGTCCAAAAATCACTGCTATCACAATCATTGTGATTGGTCCCATTAGGTAGATATCAGGGTGGTCAGCCATGGTGAATGGTTAAACCATGACGTAAACCAACCTTGCTGTGCCTCTCGTTCCCTCTTTCGTTTTTCCAAACCTTTCCGCAATTTAGCCATAGTGTCTCTTACTATTCCGGTGTGGTCTGCATATACACAACACTCTTCCTCTAGTGCAGCGCACACTCCCCCTTGCTGTAGAAACATCAGGTCTGATCCTCTTACTTGTCATCTTCATTCGTCACTTAGACGTACGGGTTGCGAGGGCGTCCGACAATCCAGTCCTGCGGACAAGAACTCACAATTTTCATTAGTTTTATTCTGATTGCATGATTATCAGTTATCTGTCTCCTTTAATTCCTCCCTAATACACCTGCTAGGCACCCATCTCAGCAATCCCTCCTTTTCTACCGCTGCATACCCTCTTCCAATTGTACGCAGCCTCCACCCGGATTCCCACTGTAGTTCCCCTGGAAATTTAACACGCACCTGGGGAAAGGTAGCTACTTGTTGTTTTAGATACTGTTTTTCCATTGGCGAGTACTGTTCGTGTCCTCTAACATAGTGATTTAAAGCTAACAGGGCTCGACTTAAAATATTAGTTTGTTGGCTTGCAGGTCGAGATACCACACCTCCTTCCAAAGAAGGAACAGCGGGCCAGTTAGCACCGCCCTTGCCAGCTGCCTAGCATCGGCAGGGGCTAGTGGCTGGACGTGGGTGGAGTCGAGCAGCATAGCTATGGTTTCGCTCGACAAACCTTCCTCTTTTATTGCCTTGTGAAGGGCCTGAACCAACTTAGCGTCTAGGGGCGTCCACATAGCTCCTCCTTGTGGCCCAACCTGAACAGGGAACGCCTGTGGAGGCGTGGCCGCGGGTAGGGCTTCTAGGGTTACGCCACTTAGCACACAGTCTTTCGCAATCAAGTTCCAATTTGGCTGCGCCACAGGGGGCGGGGTTTCGCCCAGCTGCTCCAAGGTGCGTCTCTGTATCTTTGTCTGTGCCTTCAGCATACGCATCGCTTTGGCAAGTTCCTCCATAAGGTCCCTCGGTGTTTTATACCTCTTTTCCCCGGCACCCGAGCCCTGAGGAGGTCCAGCGCCACTCATCATAGCTTCCTCATTTTCTGACTCAGAGTCAGAACGCATTTCACGCCCACCTCCCCGCCATTCCCGCCACGCCGTTTGTTCCTTTGGGGTACTGCGTTCCTTCTTCCGCGCCCCAAAGGGTCCTACGTCACCGCCACCCACACGTCTCAATCCCAGGTCTAACAATTCATCGTCGTCTAGATGCCTCAGTACCATGCCTGGGAGCGCATCTAGGGGATTCAGATTCTGATTTTTTGGTTCATTCGGCCCAGACTCGCCGCCCCTAACTGCGGCGTCCCCTTTAAGAGACACTCCTTGTTGAGACGGGCTACAGACTTGCCGCCCCTGTCTGCAGCGTCCCCTTTAAGACATTCCTCGTTAAGATGAGCCACAACATCCTCTAACTCCCCCCACGGATATGCTGGTGGTGCAGGGGGCTCCGTCCGCGCGACCCCTCCCTGCGCACCGGTCGCAGGGGGCTCCTTTTCAGGCTCAGTAACAGGAAATGCCTGCGTCTCAGGCTGCTCCTCCATAGACTTGTCCTCCACCCTGTCCTCCCCACCAGGCTCGCCAGTCTGCACTACCGCTGTCGTAGTGTGAGGCGCAGTTTCAAGCGCGGCTCCCCGCAAGTATAACTGCGCCGCCCCCCATGCCTCCTGATCTTGCCGAGCCAACTGCAATAAGGCCAACAACTTTCCCAGAGTGACGAGGGCTTCTGGCTTTCCCGCCAGTGCCTGCTCAATCAGTGTCTGCTTAAGTTGTGGCCAATTTTTTGAATTAAATATCTGAGCAGGGTGACCAAGCACCCCACTGTGAATCAAAGATTCCAGGCACGCCTTAATGCTGCCAGATTTGATACAAATCTTAAAGTCCTTTGCCAACGTTTTCAGTACCTTAATCGTTACATCCATGCTCGTGAGCTACACCTCTGCCCTCCGAACGAGTCACGTCGGGATCACCACTTGTTGCTGCGTTGCTTCAGCCAAGACTTGCAGAACTAAGCCAACCCCCTGGCTTAGGGCTAGAGATCACAGACACCAATATGGAGGATGACCAAATAGCGTTTTATTAAACAACAGCAGGCATTATATGCCTTTCGGCCACACGGAAGTACCTGTGCTGACCCAATCAGAAGGCAGGTTAACAATTTTTACCTTTTATGGTATTGCCGAGCCTTGCCCCACAATTCCCTTCTCCATGCTATGGGGCTTGTAAGAGTATCCGGGGAGGGGCTCTCTCTTTCCGTACATCGCGATATCTTCCGGCCGCCAGACCTTAACTACCTACAATTCCCTATAAAAAGCAGTCTTCTAGTGTCTAGTCTAGCAGCCCGTGACATAATCATTAGATTTATACTTCCTGTCCTTAGAGTGTTGAAAGGTCAGTGGAATCAAAAAACATTGCCTTTGGCCATCCATTATGAGTCATAGACCTGCTCTCCTTTGTTGAAAGCAAGTATCAGACTAAGAGGTATTCCTTTCAAAGTTGCAATGCTTGCTTTGTTTGCCTTGTAATCAGTGGAGTAAAATCTCAAGAATTTGGAGCTTCTCAGCAATTTGCTGAAACAGCAAGTGATCTGACTGGCCTTATCCACCTATTTTACCATCTCTTTGAAGAAAAGCTATTTTTAGGATAGGCAATGTCAGGGTAACATGCATAAAAAGGTGTATTTCTTTAACTGTAACTTTAAAGAAAGAATGTTAGCTTTTGAAATGTCTTGTAGTATCAGTCACTAAACATTTGTAATTTCAGTCTCTTACTGGAAATGCAATTCACTAGTAAGTTATTTCCTATGCAGTTATTTCCTGAAATAAAAAAGACAGTAAGAAAAGGTAACAAGAATAATTTGTTAAGAGTTTATTAAGGACTTGATGGAACTCTGTTGCCAGTGGTCATCAAGTTACTATAGCAATTTTAATATCCATCCTGTATGTACTCTGAAGTAGTATTTGGATACTACTTCTCTCTAAGTATGGCTCTAAAGAACATTCTGCCAAAGTGCAGAGTTTTATGCTTTTATCTTGGAATACGTGGCTTGTATGCCAATTACCCTAGTGCCTAAGACCAGCATTGAATGTAGTAACTTAAGTACATTGACCCTTGCACTCCAACCTTCTGGGCACTTCTGGTTTACAGTCTTAACTGTGCAGGGACCATATAACAGTTAAAGCAAGGAACATGCCGGCTTTACAGTGGAGTGTCATCAGCATCAATAAAAGGTGCAAGAGTGCTATAGATCAATGGTGAACATTAAAAACATCTACATTCAATTCACTCACCCAGTTTCTTTGTCATGCTACAAGACTTGGGGTGCTATTCAGTATCCTTTTCTGGTTCAGACTTTTTGGGTTTTTTTCTTTCCTACAGTTCAGTTATCTGTTGTGGTGATGTGTGAGAATCTCTCTTAAAAAAAAAAAAAAATAAAGAAGAGAGGAAATACCTCTCAGAACTCTTTCTCCTGTTGTTTACACTAGGATTTGTCACGTTACAGTTTGAGAGTAAGATCTCTGCTTTCTAATGGAATGTCTGACAAATACAGTGACCTCATTGAAACCAAAAGCCTTGGTTTAAGCATAGGGCTGAGCCAGATGACCTGAAAAAGTCCCTCCCAACCTAAATTATGAGACAATATGCACTGAAAGTGTATTTCAGACTCCTATTCTGCCAGGTATCTATTGTTTTGAGTTAGCAAAACTATGATTCTTTCATTTAGGTGTGCACTATGATTTCATAGTAATATTTTTTTAATGTAAATTACTGCTTTTGCAGTTTACCAAAAGGAAATAGCTTTTGGTCAGAGGAATTATCTAAACTTCTCACATTTTTTCCAATTCATCCATGCCCTGTTGGTCTCTTAGACCAGTAATATTAGTAGAATTCTTAGAAATAAAATCTCTAGCATTTATATATGAAGTGAGAATTAAAACCTTTGCATATGTTTTCAACTTGGGAATCAAGTTAGATAACTGGTTTGCGAAAAATCGTGAAATCTTAAGGAGAGAGCATCCTGAAAGCCTTATATTTTAAAGGTACACTAACCTGTATATTAAATATTTCAAAATCTGTTGGAAGTCCAAATGCCTTTGCTTTTTGGACTTTGTAGACATTAGTGTGTAGACATTTGAATTGTCTCATTGGATCACACCCAAACTCCCAAAGAATGTCAAGTACTGAAGGGCTAGAAATATAATAATAAAGCAATTATATTATGATTTCTCTTTGGGTAATATTTTTCAAGCTCCTGGCAATGTTCATCTTAGTTACAAGTAATATTACTGTGTTTTGTAGCCTTTAAATTTTTATTCTGTTTTTCCTACTGAGTTACTTTTTAAACTTATAAACCTGTATGCATTGGTAATTATTACAACACTTCTATCACCATAGCACAAAGAATAGTGTTTCCTTGTTTTGAATTATTTTGATGATTTCCTTTGAAGATTTCTAATTTTTTTTTTGTTACAAAAATATGCAAAATATTCCTTGCTCTCTTTCTTCATACTTCTTGTGATTTTATAAGTCTTTGTAGCTTCTATAGGTATGTTGGTGCTAAGAGGAAGGCTAGTGAAAATGCGGGCCCTCTTTGGAAGGAAACAAGAGACCTGGTTACCTGGGGCATGGAGAAGGCCGAAGTATTCAACTTGTTTGTCTCAGTCTTCACTGACAAGAGCTCCAGCCACACCACCAAAGTCACAGAAGGCAAAGGTGGGGACTGGGAGAATGAAGAACTACCCGCTGCAGGAGAAGGTCAGGTTCAAAATCATCCAAGTAACATGAAGGTACATGAGTCCGTGCAACCTAACAAGATGCATCTGCAGGTCCTGAGCGAACTGGCAGATGAAGTGGCCAAGATACTGTCCATCATATTTAAGAAGATGTGTCAGTCTAGTGAAATTCCCACTGACTGGAAAAGGGAAATATAACCCCCATTTTTAAAAAGGGAAAAAAGGAAGACCAGGGGAACTATAGACTGATCAGTTTCAGCTCGTTGCTGAGCAAGCTCATGGAGCAGATCCCCCTGGAAACTATGCTAGGACACATGAAAAATTAGGTGATTGGTGATAGCCAACATAGCTTCACTAAGGGCAAATCATGCCTGACAAATCTGTTGGCCTTCTAGGAGAGGTTACAGCATTGGTTGATAAGGGGAGAGCAACTGACGTCATCTATCTGACTTGTGCAAAGCGTTTGACCCTGTCCTACACGGCATCCTTGTCTCTAAATTGGAGAGTCATGGATTTGATAGATGGACCACTTGGTGGATAAAGAATTGGCTGGCTAGTTGCACTCAAAGAGTTGCAGTCAACACAGCTTGACAGTGCAACACAGCTCAACATGCAATTGGAGACTAGTGACAAGTGGTGTTCCTCAGGGCACTGTTCAGCATGTTTGTCAGCAACATGGACAGTGGGATTGAGTGTGCCCTCAGCAAGTTTACTGTTGACACCAAACTGTGTGGTGCAGTTGATACGCTGGAGAGAAGGGATACCATCAAGAGGGACCTTGAAAGGCTGGAGAGGCAGGCCAGTGTGAACCTCATGAAGTTAAACAAGTCCAATCGCAAAGTCTTGCAACTAGGCTGGGGCAATCCCAAGCATAAGTATGGGCTGGGCAGAGAATGGGTTTAGAGCAGCCCTGTCTGGAAAGACTTGGGGTGTATGTTGATGAAATGCTCAACATGTGCCAGCAGTGTGCATTTGCAGCTCAGAAAGCCAACTGTATCCTGGGCTTCATCAAAAGAAATGTGACCAGCAGATTGAGGGAGATGATTCTTTCCCCTCTACTCCACTCTTATGAGGCTCCACCTGGAGTACTGTGTTTAGCACTGGGGTCCTCAGCATGACATGGACCTGGCTGAGGCCCAGGGAAGGCATGGACCTGCCCAAGCAGGTCCAGAGGAGGGCCACATATATGATCAGAGGACTGGAGCACTTCTCCTGTGAAGACAGGCTGAGAGAGTTGGGGTTGTTCAGCCTGGAGAAGTCTCCAGGGAGACCTTCTAGCAGCCTTCCAGTGCCTAAAGGGGCAAGAGAGCTGGAGAGGGATATTTTACGAGGGTATTTAGGGATAGGACAAAGGGTAATGGCTTTAAACTGGAAGAGGGGAGACTTTAGGTTAAATATTAGGAAGAAGTTCTTTACTGTGAGGGTGATGAGGCACTGGCACAGATTGCCCAGAGAAGTTGTGGCTGCCCTATCCTTGGCAGTGTTCAACGCCAGGCTGGATGGGGCTTTGAGCAACCTGGTCTAGTGGAAGGTGTCTCTGCCTGTGGCAGAGAGGTTGGAACTAGATGGTCTTTCAAAGGTCCTTTCAACCCAGACCTCAGATTCTTCTGAGTTGGATCATTTCCAGATGGACTTTGAGTTTCTGTCTGGCTGTCTGGAAGATGTTCTTTACCTTATTTACCCTTCATTTGCTTTTTGTAAGATTAGATATAGGTTTGTGATGGAAAGCAGTAGGACCAAAACATCGATGTGGATGAATGAGTTCTATAAGTAAGAATTACCATATCAATGGGTGGAGTCTGTTTAGTTCAACATTCTGCTCCAAAGGGAATGAGAAAAAAAAGACTTGAGTAATTTGCGTGTATCCAGACATCAGCTAATTCTGATCTTGATTGTAGCCTCTGTTAATGTGTCCAATATGACATCTGGCTTAGAGGTCTGTGGGTGCTGATATTTCCATGGTAGCTTTTATGGTAGTCATTGCTTTGTTTTTCTGCATTCCCGTATGAAAGAAAAACAAAAGGTTACATACTATCATTAGTAATTCAGATTGTTCATTCCTGTATTGTACTAGAGTAGGTGAATGAATACTGCCTGGTCCTGGTAACTGGTGCTATAACCTCTTTAGCAGTTCAGTTTTGGACAGACCCTCTGTTGTAGCCCCTTCTGCCCCAAAGGGTTCAAATACAGTCATCTCCTCAACTTCTAGAACAAATGCCACTACAGAGGCCTCATTTCTGTGCAGTGACTCCGATTGCTGCAGTTGTATCAAGGTTGCATTGCTTTTGATCCTTGATGTTTTGGAAAGAAGAAAATAACATTAGAAGATTTGATTCCTCCACTTAAGATAAATTGTTCAGAAGATGTCTGGGGTTTTTTGTATTATTCTTCCCCTTGACTTGCATTTTTGTGGATTTTGCATTCAATCTGTTAAAATTTATTTCTGTTTTCTTTGCTTAAATACAATTTTGCTTTCTTTTTTATTTTTTTTAATTGCCTCCTTTGCTTTGCTGTTTAGTCAAGCTGACATCCATAGTGATATTTGTTCTCTAGATCAGAGAGAACCTGACTGTATACCTGTCACAGTGTCCATGGCACAGAGCTGCCCTTCCTATGGTGGGTGGTGATAGCTAATTTAAAAAAAAAAAAAGGGTTATGAATCTTGGCTCCAAATCGTTCGTATAAATCATGTATAGAATAATAGTAGTGATTAATTCAGCATTTATGGCTACATCCATTTTCCATTGTGGATTTGAACACATACTTCAATTCAATGTCATCTTCCATTTATATTTGATGCCAGCACAAACTCTGATTTGGGAAGAGGAGAGGGGACTAAGACACAGAGATATATAAGAAAGTTTGGGAAAGAGGTAGGGGAAAAATGGCAGAGTTCAGAATAAAGAAGTGCAAAGGAAGATCAAATGGGCAGAAGTGAGAAGACAGGAAAAATATGCAAGTGAAAAGACAGTGGACATACTATGTGGTGGAACATAATTGACATTAAGAAATCATGTATTGAACAAGATAATGATGTAGAAGAATCCGGAATATGTCCAGTTAAGTACTAAGGATATAAGTACACAAAATTTTAAGCACTAATGCATATAAGCACATAAAACCTGAAGTCATGAAACACTTAATGACTCAGCTATAAATCAGTTGTCTTCCACCAGTCTCAAACTTAATGGGGCTGGATAGTGAGAGGTGCAGCTTTGGTCTCCCAGTGTTTTGGAGAGCTGTTCTGATCTTTACGGCCCCAAAGCTATACAGCTAGTTGGACTTCTTTGTGTTTTCCGTATTTTCTAAATTATTAGGTGCAGGGATGCACTAGTATAAGAATTGTTACTGAGTTTTTATTTACTTTGAAATTTAGTAGGAGAAACATGCACCTAGGTTTTTTGCGTTGTTAATGTATTTTAGGAAAAAAATGAAGTTTGTTGATACTGAGTTTATTTCTGTGAAGTGCTGAATGCGTTTTGATGATGCCTTCAAAGATTGAAGCCTTGTAAGAAACTTAATCAAAGAATCTGAAGGTACAGCTTTCAGTTTTTGGTGAACACAGTATTTGTAGAAGTCACTTATTACTGATAGAGATTAGATGCTATTAAATGTCTTAGTATGTGCTGCTTCTAGAACAAGCAGACTTCAGAACCAGCAAGATATTTTTAAGAAATAAAAATGTAGTTCTATACTGAAAAGCTTCTGGAGTGAAGTTCTAATCTGAGTAACAGTAAATTCAATTTTTCGTATATCCATCATAGAATCATGGAATGGTTTGTGTTGAAGTGACCTTAAAGATCATCTAGTTCTGGCCCCCCTGCCATGAGCAGGGGCACCTTCCACTACACCAGGTTGCTGAAAACCTCATCCAACCTGGTCTTGAACACTTCCAGGGATGGGGCATCCACACCTTCTCTGAGCAACCTGTTCCAGTGCCTCACCACCCTTGTAACGGGGCTGTATGTGTTAGTTACAACTTCTACACTTAGAAATCTTTAAAGAGCTTCATGAAAATAGAGAATTCTTCCAGTTTCTTATTCAAATACAAAAAATGAAAAAAATTCCATATGCATTTCATAAATACTGAGCTGCATGTGATACATATATGTGATACATAGGTCTCTAATCATGTATTCACTAAATGTTCTGGTATAGAGAAGAGCATATGAAAAGTATTCCAAACCGTTGTAAAGTAGAACAGGAGGATAATAATTTGGCAGATTGAGGGCTTATCCTTTACATTCTCGATTGTTGTGCACCACAGAGATATGATTCTGCTATAATAGAAAGTATAATTGCTATGATTTTGATTGACATCTTGGATGCTATTGTAAGATACAGAATAGATAATGATGGTGACAGTGACCTTGGAAAAATTAAATAGAACTAAGGTTAGAATTGAGTACTGAGACTTTCAGGATAGTAGAATATTTAACTACTTACAGCTTAAGCTGTAAATTTTATTTTAAAAGTTTGAAATTTGGAGTTTCTGCAGTGAAGTGAAAATACCCTGGTGGATGTTGCTTCCTTCTCTTTATACTGCTAAACAACCATGGCAGGCCTGACTTCTATCACTAGTGCACTTTTATATGTGAAATGTCCCAGACCACAAAGAACATAGTTCTTGAATTTTACCTGGTAGAGAAATACTTCTGGATCCACTTTGGTACACCTGGAAACCTCATTTCCTTCTTGTAATATTCTGTAATATTATCTGAGAGAGTCTGTAGACATTGTCTGGTTTGCTTGAACTTTGATTTAATAGCATAGAGTTTAAGGACTGTGTAGTGAACAATTGCATTACTGGCAGTAAGAATTGAGTTTATAGCTATGAATCAATTCTCATGAAAAAGGGAGCTTTATGAAAGGTATTCGGAGTATTAAGTGGAAAGAATATCATGAAATAAAATTAGTATGCTTATGCAAATGGCCTAGCTATGACTTCAAAATTTGTAATGGTATTCAGTTAGGCAGTGTTTACACTTGTTAATGACTTCCTTTATGAGTGATAATTGATCTTGCTCATTATCATATTAAATCCTTGATCATATGTCATTAGTTGGGAATGTAATAAATGGTCTGTTTGATTTTTAGTGTAATGAACTAATTAGACTAATTAAAATCAATGTGTGCCAATATTAGACTTTGAATCCAAATGGTGCTGCTGTCTGCTGGCTAAAAATCAGCAACTCAGTAAAAAAGTGGCCTAATGCTGATTTATGAGCACTTGATGAACATGAGGTAGAATAAATTGCTTGTAGTGGTAGAAACAGCATTAGTGAAGTACAAGATACTAAGTGCATTGTAAGGTCAGCAGTAAGGCCATACTTACATGTGTAGTTTTGTGGCACCTTTAAACCTTCCTGGCTGATTAGATCATTCTTCAGAAATTATTAAGTTTAAATATTTAAAGTGCATTAATCTGTATTTATAAATACAATATTCCGTGTATGTGTCTGGATGTACAGGCAATTTATTGTTCTCTGTGTGCTTATGTGTTTATGTATGCCAGCACATTTGTGAATTTTACATTTTGTACAGCACTTTTATAGTAATCTGTGAATATACCAAATAGGTCACACTTTCAAATTTAGTAATGTACTGTTATTACAATGTGTTATTCAACAAAAATTTCCATTCACTGTTATGAGGAATTGTGTTTGTAAATCCTAAGGGAGACAGGAACACATCCTGTAATTCTGTAGTGACCTTTTGAAGAAGAAGGTACTGGCTACTGGGAGGGGAAGGGGAATATTACTGTAGAATTTGGGATCTTGTTTGTACAAACAACAAAAAAAAAGTGGAAATCCTTTTGGCTCCAGGAAGAGATTAGAAAAAATATGAGGTGATGAGAAATGTGCCGCATTCTTATTTTCAACAATACTGCTCACAGAAAATTTTTTTTTTATGTAAAGTTTTGAATGTAAATTAATATTTTTTTTGACTGTCCAAATTTTTAGAAGGTCTGCCTAGATACCTCATAGGTTCTTTGTTGAGCACTTGAGATTTTCAAAGTATAGTGTGTCTATTAATGGTAAGCATTGGACTGATCAGAGATTTATTTTGCCAGTCTTCCACTATTTTTTTTTTTTTTTTTTAATGTTTTGTTATATTTTGTTGGGACACACACATTCAGAATCCCACCTCTTCCACCACGCATTTACATGCATAGTGCAGTGTTCAAGAGAATACGGAATGACAGAGGAGAATTTGGTTCCTCGCTTCTCACACTTTGAGAATATCAGTTTACATCACAAACTTGTCAATGTCCCAGTCAGTAATAGTGGTGACTTATTAATAAGGATTTCAGAAAGGCATGATTTGAAATAGGTGTCAACTTTAATTTAAACAAGTACTTGAAGAAAATCTACAGCATTAATGTAGATTTAAATAGATAGTAGCCATTGAAATTTCATTTTTTTCTTCATCTTATAGGCAGAAGAATTTGCATTCAGAATATGTACTCATACTGTTCGGAGAGAATAAAATCTGTTCAAATGGTTTACCTTTTTAATGGTTGCTTTTAGTTGTTTATTTGAGACATTTAAATCTTGGGAATAATTCTTTGGGTGTTTTTCACTAGATAATTGCTAATTGTCAGATACAGTAAAATCAGTGATTATTAAAAGGAAATGGGTAGCTGGTCATCATTGCCCATGGTATTTAAAATTTTAAGCTTTGGATGAGATCTGAGCGTAAGCTTGAAGATTATGTGTGTATTCTAAATATGGGAGAGTATGTATTGATCAAACTTCATTATGGTAAGAACTATGTGTAGTTCTCAGATACAGTGAATGTACATTGCAACAACAGACTATACTTAGGGGAGTATATGCAGCTTGAATCCCAGAGCAAATACTTTGTTTTGTGCTTGAAGCAGTATACCCTGAGAACATAAGTGAGATCTTTTATGTCTGAGATGCATTCAGTATGCATATTATCAGCCCTCTGATCCAAAGCACATAACCAATGTCCTTGATTCGTATAAATGTACTGAATGCCCTGAGGAGCTATGTGGGTTTGAAACATCTGACAGTTGTTTGTGAGGTGGCACAAGTTCAAGTACCTTTCTTAGAGGCAAGGGCAGGAGGAGGCACTTCTGCTAGGGTTTTCAAATCAATTTTTCATCCTTCATTTACCAAAGTTGAGAAAGCAACTTGTTTAAAATGGGGTGTCTCTCCATTAGTATTTTAAGTGCTCTGCCATGTCTTTCTTCTTATATGAGAGAAACAGAATAAAAAGAAATCTTATGTACAGTTTAGTTGAATCTTGGCCCAATAGAAGGCAACATAAATTTAACCCTTGACTTCAGTTTTACTAGACTGGCTGTTAGCCAAGATGCATGTGTGCTTCTGTGTCATTACTACATTACTTTACTACTGCAAAGTTGAGTGTCTAATTTTGAACTTTGAATTTTCCTTAAAGTAATTTTATAGGAAAGATGTTTCTATCTTTGGCATTTTCTTTGTTATTACTTTTTTTTTTTATTCTGTCATAAAAAGAAAAGTTTCTGAAATTTTTTTTTGTCAGTGTTACTTTAATTCATTCTTCTTTGTTCTATTTCTCCTTATTTTTGAAATCATAGTTCACTGACTTAAATCTTAAACCTTCTGTGAGGATGTTTATGTGGTTATAATGATGTCAGCTTTCTTTTTTATTTCTTATGCATGGTATATTTTTCCTTGCACAATACCTTCCTTAGTGGAGAAATGAGGGATTTCATGGTAAAGGTAAAAAGGTGGGGAAAAAGGGTTAAGAGCTGTATCAAAATGAGTCAGTGCTGCTCCTTCCTTGGTTGGGGGAGCTTGGTGGGAAATTATTGATCAAAGGGGAAAAGCAGGAGAGCTTATTGGTCCCGATTCCTCTGGGAAACATCTCTTTTGGCTCTTGAACACATACAAATCAGCAGTAACTGAATTAGCTACCATCAGTTAGGACATACCATCACACAGCAGTTAGATAAAAGAAAGCCACATACTTGAAGGAACAGCTGCAGAGTTGTTTGCTCGTTTCCTTTCTCTGTTGGGAAGCGAGAGCCAATGGGTTCAGTCAGATATTCAGGCTTCATAGAGTTAAGGAAACTAAAGATATCACATACAAAGGTTTCTTACTGCTTCGTCTCAACTCAGAGAAAGTGTTGACTGTGGAGTATCAGCAAGTGAGTTTGTGTGCCGCCAAATACCTGTCAACCAGATCTAAGGGCTCTTGTGCCAGACAAAGCATGACTGTGGGCCTGATACTTGCTGGTAGACCCTGAATTTTAGGAAGGGCCTTTTGATCCAGTGACTAGGTCTTTGCCCAGCTTACCTCATAAATTGGCCTGAAAAAGAGAAGTGGATCCAGAAGACTTGTATCCGGAAGACTTGTATCCAGTTACATCCTTTGGCAAGTCTGAGGTGCTTTCGGCTGATACCTGTCCTCAGGTTTAAATGTTACTATAGTCATTGAAGACAACTATGTCTGTAACGTCTGGTGAATTACCCCTGACAGTTACTAATTTTTTGTAAAGCTGAAACTTCCATATCTGGCAAGATTCTAGTGGAAGTATTCATAACAAGGACTGCCTACTGCAACATGTAGTGCCTCAGATCCTCTGAAATTCTAGCATATATAGGTTTTCATCAGCCCAGAAAATGGCTAAGTAGTCTCTAGCAAACTGTGATTTTGCTGCAGTTAGCAAAATGAAATCCAGTAATTTGGGTTTTTTCAACTAAATACTATAGTATGCTTTCCACTGTATATTTCTAGTAAAAAATTTTCTTTTTAGTGCACATGACATTTATATGAAACTTCTGACTTCAGAAGTGCAATGAACCATTGGTAACGTTTATTTCTTAAGATGACTCCCTCCTAAAGTAAGTATATTAGCTATCTACATGTAGAAAAGAACATTAATCTAAATGAGAACCAAATTAATATTAAAATATGCTATTACTTATTAACACCACATAAACTAAGACTGTATATGAATTCAAACAAATCTAAATCAAAGATATTAACACCAAAGGCCTATGCTAAATATAAATTTCACAAATGTTACCATGTACCTCTCTTATGGATAGATGAGACAGAGTAAGAAACATTATATTTGAGAGTGAATGTATATAGGAATATATGAAATATGTTTTCATAGATAAAAATTATATAAATGGACACATCTCAGTAGATTTAACAGCTTTTTCACGTTTATAAATTTTGAAGCTTTTTTTAATGAATTCTAACTTTATATATCTTCTTCAAAAAACTTCTTTCCCAGAATTTATAGGGAAGCAAAGTTATTTGTGCAAGCTTTTTAATTTGTGAGCCCCTTTTAACTTATATTAGTATAATCTTATTAATAAGTTTTAAACAAAATATAATTTTGTTTGTAATAGTATGTGATACTTTCTTTTGTATTAAGCCGCCCATGATAATCTTTTTAATTTAGGAAGATAATCTTATCTTATTGCTGAACAGTTAGTTTGAATAAGACAGTACATAACAACAAAATACATTCTATTCTTAATATTTCATAAAAAGTATTGGATTTGTATTTTGAATGCCAAAAGTTACATGATAGGATCTTTTAAAGGAATCCTGGAAACTACTCATTCCATCTTTATGCAGCTATGAAGATCACAAGAATTTTTCACAGTATAAAAATGTATCTTCCTTCCCACTACATTTGTCAGATTTTTTTAAAAAATTATGGCCAAAGCATATTTTATAAAATCAAAGAGGGATTTAAGTAACCAAAGCATAGTTACCAGAACTGGAATCGTGATTCACACCAGAAAGTATTCTGGGATCTTTCTTTCACATATTTAAGGTTAAATTGGTCATTCAAAGTATTGGGTGCCTAGAGATAGAGAGAATTCAAATACCTTCTGACTTCTGGGACTTACATCTTGGTTCCTTCATATCATATAATGGTAAAGAAATTCAATCAAATTGACATAGGAAAAATAAAGTGTGAAAATTGCTCATGCTACAAAGTTTTTCTTTAAGAAAGGCTTTCATACTCCAGTGTACAAATATCCAGAGTAACACTTTCTAATACAAAGTATCATCATAAGCTTTAAATAACTTTATTTAAAATAAACCCTGAATTGAAAAAAATATAGATTCCAAAGAAATCATATAGATATATCTTTCTCCTTATACTTTTTTTTTCTTTTTTTTCTTTTTTTTTTTTTTTTTATAGTTACACAGAATTAGCTTGGAAAGCAGTTTTACATTTATTCACTTTTGGTATTTTTAATTTCCATCTTGCTGCTTGATGACTCCACTTGATGGGTACAGTATGACAACAGGTAATAGATACAATAATAGTAATACGGTGATCATTACTGCTGGGATTAGAAACACCCATCATTGCTTTTTTTTTTTCCCTAGGTTTCCTCAGCTGGAAAGTTTTGACATCTGCTGGTTTGGGACATAGCTGAACAGCTGTCAGCAGTGTGGTAGCTGCTTTCAGCAGCAGTTGGCGGGATGGCAGGGTGCCAGCTTGTACCATCTGTGTGCCTGACATTTCATTCTAATTAACAGTAGGGTTAATTGTTCTGGCAGGCTCAAATGTAGTGTCTAACATTACCCGAGGGAAACATGTACAAGTGCAGGAGTGGCAGGGAGCTGGGGACAGCGTTGCTAACAAACCTATTGAGGGAGAATGGTTAACAACTACTGATGATTTTACTAGCCGGCCACATGCAATAAGGCTGAGGTATTTTTTTATTCTGATGAATTATGCCAAGCCTGTAATGATGTAGAAGAAATCAAGCTTTGAAAGGCTGAGACTGCTGCCTTGGGGCAATTGAGAGGGAACAATTTGCATGTTATTACTGCATATTCATACCTAATTGTGTTAGGCTTTGCTAATAGAGCAGAATGACAGTATGAAAAATCGAGCAACTGCTTTATAGCCAACAAAGCTAGTGTTTTTTCTCTACACTATGAGTGCTGAATGATCATTTAGACATTTAGTTGTTCAATATGACAAGTCTACCATTTGTTAGCTTGACATATAGTAATTTATAAAAGAGTATTCTAATTTTACTTTTAGTTTATTCTCATTTTATACCGTATTCATGGTAGCAATTTAAATGGGGATATTCATAGCTATTGTGAGTAGTTGTGATTCAAATAAAACTATTTTGTATGAAGTATTTCTATTGTTTTATGATGTATTAATTTTAATGTTTAAATAGGTTTTTCAGATGTTAATATAACATAAACCAGGAGTTGATGAGAAATCTCTATTACGATCATGTTGCTACATACTGATTTATCTAATGTTTTTACGTTCCCATTAAGACCCGTATTTCTAGAGTGTTGGGGTTGCAGGTTGGTTTAAGAAGTTGTTAAGTAATACCATACTGGGTTTCCAGGTCTATAGATTCTAAATCAAAAAATAGTGATATACTCAATTAAGGCTCACATCTCCAGCATGTAGGTGTAAATATCTCAAAACATTAAATGGAATGCATTTTGTCAAATATATTTATGTAACAGTACAAAAATAGACCTGCCTCTTCAGGAAAATTGTACCTCAATTTCACTGTAGTTATTAATCATAGAATCATAGAATAGTTAGGGTTGGAAAGGACCTTAAGATCATCTAGCTCCAACCCCCCTGCCATGGGCAGGGACAGCTCACACTAGACCATGTCACCCGATGGTCTACTCTTTCAAATTGATAGAATCTCATTTCTTATTACCTTCTCTCATACTGTTTGACAGACATGACTAGTACTCTAGAAAACATTACCATAGGTCACATACATTAAAATATTTGTGGTCTTTAAAATTTTGAAATCACCTAGCCTAATTTTTAGAAATACTGAAAAAGTTGATAGTGATACCAGACATTATATAAAATTCATGAAGGAAGGCCAGAAATAAGATTCTTAATAGCTCTTAGCAATTTTGGGATCTAAATTACTTGAGCATGTAGCAGGCCTGAACTGCATGGCAAACTGAGGGAAGTGCCCTTAGTTCATTAGTGTTTTGGTTAATCTCAGAAACAGTAGATGAGACTGTCAAAACTTGGACACAGAGGGGGAATTAGAAGATACTGAGGTGGAGTTTCAGTTGTGTGCATTATTGTTCTAAAACTAATGAAATTTTTAATATGCTGGGTGAAACTGGAGACTCAAAACTTCTTTATATTATTTGGAATTGTTGACAGATGTAGAAATCTTTGTATAAATGTAATGCTTTCTTCATGGAAGAACATTGTGTTGTGGGTAGCTTATACTTGGTTTTGTATGTGGTCAGTAGAAACATTTGTACTCCATCTACTTTGTTCATATGCAAAGTATTCTAACATATAATGAAATTATTTCAATAGTGTTTATTTTTGACTATTACTGATACATTTTATGCATGATATTTAAATACTGCAATCTGCAACTGAATATAATCTTCCAGTTGATCACTATATAATTGAAGTGCATGCATTTATGGTTACATTCTAAAACTGGGGTTATTGGGCAGTATTTTTTATTTTTTACTTAGATTTTGAACCTTACTGCTAAAGCTACCTTTTTTTTTTTTTTTCTTTTTTTCTGAGTTGATTTTGGTTTATAAAGAAATCAGATGCTGTTGAGCCTCTGATGTTACAATTGCAGCAAGGGACAATGTGACTGCTACAGTACGAATGACCGTAACAGAGCCTCATATGAAAAAGAAGTCTCACCGGATAGATTTGGAATTTTTACCTTTTAAGTAAACTTTTAATGCTTTATTTGCTTTCAAAACCAAAAGATTCAACTGGTTATATTTACCTGGATATTTCAAAGAATGACACTGAATATATATGAACATCTTTAACAAATCAACATTCTGAAAATGCCTAGAGCTAGTGTAATTTATTATGCATGGAAAAAGATGCTAAATATATTGGCCTTCAGCAGAAAAATAATAAAATGGTTTGATTAGGTTTAATTTAATTATTGTTGTAAGTGAAAATCCTCTATTTCTGCCTTCTCTGTCCTTCAAAGAATTCCTCATGGAAGACAAGCAGTAAAAAATCCACTTACCATGTTGCAAAAAGGCATGTCAGTCAAGGCCATTATGTGGCCTTGTCCACTCATTTCCTTTTTTTTCTATATATCTAATCTGGTGCTTTCCTGACCTCCTGGTGAAAAGCAAAGTAGAAAATCTTCCAAGACTTCATAAGACTGAAAAGTTAAATTAACAAAATGCATTAGTGTTCCTCTTTCTGGACTTACCAAAGAAAATTCTTCTCTTCTGCACTGAGGTTATTCTTGATTTATAGACTAGATGTATTTGACTCCTCCTTATTCCTTTCTGCAGGTAAGTGAGCTCTACATTATACATTTTCTGTATCAAATTCCAGATCTAATAATCATAGAAAATTTTGTCATCACGTTCCCTCATGGCAAATATTTCTAGCCAATACTATTACTTTTTCTCAATATCTCATAATATAGATATAAATAATATAAACACTGCACATATAAATATGCGTATATAAATATATAATATAAATAATATAAACACCACAGCTTTAAATTCATAGGTAATCCATATGCTCCATCCTTTCTAAACAGGTTCTTGATGGAGCTATTTTTTATTCATTTCAGTAGGTTCCTTTGCTTTTCACAGCGTAGGAGTTAATGTCATTTTGTCATTTAATCAGGCTTCTATCATATACTACTTCTTTCTCGTAAAGAAGATCCATGTCAGAATGTAAGTCACGTCACTTTTTTGATAGGAACCATATAAAATTTTTCATAAAATATGTTGTCCTTTTTTGTATTACAACTTCACGGTTATAGAAAATATTTGAGATGTTACACTTTGAAAATTTTTTGTGGGTTTGTATAGACTGTTCTAAGTCTGTCCAAAAGGTGGAAAGCAGTGTATGTTCAGTGGAATCTTACATCAAGAGGACTGTGAAATCTGGGTAGCCAATATTTAGAGTTAGTAGCTATTGCTAGCTGAATCTTGGCTTCTGCACTCCTTCCATTGCATATTTTTTCCATCCTTATTTGCAATGTACATTCATGTATATTCCTATTCATATATAGTTCATTTATATGTAAAGAATTCTGGTAAGCAAGCAGCAGACAGAAGAAATACAAACCAAGGAAATACTGTTCACATATATTTACTTCCATTTACTTACCCTTATCTTTCCTGTCTTTTTCCTTTTTCTTTTTCTTTCTCCTACATACTACCTTTAAAAAATATATTTCATGCTGTGCTGATTTCTAGATATTTCAATGCTTATTTCTAGTTACTAACTTACTTTGGAAACTTTTGGACTATGGAAGAAGTGAACAAGTTGTTACTTTATACTTCTCTTGATAAGACATTTGGGTTTTGAGGAATTTTTGCTGTTCTGATTAGTTGTGGGTCTGAAAATAAAACTAAGAGATTCTGTTGTGCATGATAATGAAGAGGGAACACAACAAATACCATTACTGATAATTTTTCTATCTCAAATTTTACCTCATGCAGAAGTACAGCTAAATCATTTCATGCTGCCACATCAACAATACTGCAGTATGGAAAAATCCTTTACTTTGTGGGTGAGGTTGATACAATTTTCATGGATGTGAGTGCTTGGCATATTCATCTTTAATTACCATCTAGAATTGTTTCAGGCTTTTTTTTTTTTTATCAAGGAAGAGTGAAAACAAGCCTCAAGAAATAGTAAAAAATTTGGTTTGGCTGAAGCTTACTGAAACAGAGTTATATTGATTTTGGCTAGTTCTCTACACTTAGTTGATCTGAACACAATTTTTGTTATTCAATATCAATAATTTTATTATGGTTGGAAGGTATATTTTGAATTAATATTTCCCATTCTAGATAACTGTGGATTTTACTATAAATTGCAAGAATATTTATTATTAGCTTGATGCCAACTATATATTTTTGTTACTATTCGGAGGAAGTGTTTATACTGCAAGGAACATGATACTAAACTATGGATTTAAATCCTGTTGCTAAGTTGCAGGGTTTTTCAAATATTGAAATCATGGAATTACAGGTTATTTGAGCTGCCCTGTCAAAGAGTGGCTCTTTGCTGGACTCACTTCAGTATGTCCATAGTCCTCCTGTACTGGGGAGCATCATTTCCTGTGCTCAATGGACACAGGTGCCATTCACCTCCCTCTATAGCTATAACAATCCCTACCTTAGCTAAAACAGTTCCTGGAACTCTCACAGTTTTATCTATATGCTCCCAGAATGGAGTTTCGTCTTCACTTGAGAATTTCCAGGGGTTTTGTCACAATCTTCAGTTCAAGCAGATAAGAGTAGTTATTTCAATCCATAAAACGACGTAGGCAAAATGGGAAATCGTAGACCTGAATATGAATGATTAATGAAACAAACTGTCAGGAGTTGGCTTGCTTACCTTTTATAGATTGTACCTTTACTGCAGCTATTCTGCATGAATATAAATATGAATTTACAATGATTTTTTTTTTGCTGTTCATTATGTGAAATAGGATTGGGTAACCTGGTGTAGGGTGATAGATAGAAAATAAGGAAAAGCTGAGTTTACGAATAAAAGCAGAGGTTTCCTTCGGAGTTCCTCAGGGCATTGTGAAAAACTTTGAAAGAAAATGTTGTCTTTGTCAGAGGCTAGTGCTGGAATGATGTTAAAAGAAGTGTCCCTCTATGCTGAGAATTGGAATCTATATTTCAATGAAATTTTTTTAACATGGAATACAGCTATACATTCCCAGGATAAGATTTGATCCTATTAATTCTTTCTTTTTGTTAGAGAATGGCAAGTAATATTTTACTTATTTTTCCTTTTTTTTTTTTTTTTTTTTGTTTAGTCCCAGAAGACTGAAGGTTTTCCATTGTATCAGTATTAAGTAGGCAAAAGCTTTATACTTAAGAGCTTAAAATTTACGTAAATAACATAGGTAAGGTATAGAGAACGAGATAGAAAATTAAAGAATGATGGCTCATCTGTGACATACTGGATCCATAATAAGAATGTAGGTATTCTTGCACTGCTAGATAGAGGGTATCTCTTCCTGCCTGTTTTAACCTAATTGTTACATCTGCTATATTTTGGTAGCATCCTGGTACTTGAATTCCAGGAAAACATGCAGCTTTTCCAAAGCTTCTATGAATGACTGCACACATTATTCAAAAAAACCAACTTCTGCAAAAGAATAGTTCTGGTCTCCTTCTCACTACAAATGCCCACATCTGGAATAAATCTAACTTAAATCAAGAAATGAGAATCATTCTGTGCTTCTCCCATATCTCTTCACATGTCATGGCTAAGCTAAAATTTGGCTGTGCCCATTTTTGCTTTCTTCTAATAATTGTCAGGAAAATTGTTTGACATGTTTGTGTGAACACTGAAAAATTCCAAAGAACTTGGGAAAGTTTCAGACTGTATTTTATCTTCTGTAAGAATACGAGAGGTAAGATTCTTAAATATTGGTAAAACTAATAATTTAGAGGAATTTTAATACACTTTTTTATTCACACACAGAGCACAGAATTGTAATATTTTTTCTTGTTTGATTATAGGTAACTGGTCATGGAGTCATTATTTTGTTTGACAAATATATATATTTTAACATCAATAGCCATAATATAGCTTTGCTTCCACTGCCATTATGCAAATTACATATGTTTAAAGACATTTTGGCTAAAGTAGATTTAATATTAAAAGGATATAGCGGTCTTTTTTTTTTAATTTGTATATCTCTTTATAATTGATTAATGTTCATTTGGATGAATAATTTAAACTCATATAGCTCCAGGCTTATTAATTGTTTAATTTCAGAGAAAGTAACTGAGTACTAAGGAGAAGCAAGTTGTCATGCAGAGGGACACATTAAATTTAAATACTCCATTGATGCATAGAGAAGTGGTCAAAGTACTTTCATGTCTGCTTTCACATCTAGTACTGTACTTGTAAAGAAGAGTGATGATAATGAAGGTTAAAGGGTATTAGGAGTTTCTTTTAGATAGAAGAGGCATTTGATAGCATGTGATTTGGCAAATTTTAAGATCCTTTGCTGGTTTTGTTTTCCTATCAATGTGGTGGATTTGTTGTTTTGGGTTTTTTTTGCATCCTTAGTTTTCTCTGCAGTAGGCCAAGCAGAAAGAGGAGCAAATTGAGTAAACAGTGCTCACAATTAATAATATGCGAGTTTAAATATACAAATAATTAAATGAGAAAATTAACCTTAAATAGTAGATGAGACTTTTGCCTTTGCAATTGAAAGTAATCTTGAGATATGTTTAGATCAAAGGAACAGGATCTGAATCAACATTCATCTTTTGATGAGGATATGCAGTAGTTCTGCTTCACTTGAGAGTCTATGACACTTCCTGGACAGGACTTAATTTTCATTTAGGTAGATCAAGAAAAGAGGTTCGTTCTTTCTTATAGTCAAGTAGCTAGTGCTGTTTAACACTTTGGAGTTGGCTAAGTGCTGTGGTCCGTGTATGAAAGTGAAACATTTTTTGAAAATTAATTTTAGGAATTGCTAATAGTGACAACTTCCCAGTATTATTACCATTTTACAGATGACATAGCTAACGTCACCTTGTACAGCGTACTATTTATAGAAGGATAATTAATGAAAGACAGAAAATTATTCCAGGCATCTTTTGTCTTAGCTTTCCATTGTAGTTATTTACCTGTTCTTTGAGAGACCTGAATTATTTATTTTTATTAGTATTGGGAAGGAAGTAAAACTAAACATCAAATAGCCTGCAGTTGAATTTCTTTGTTTTGATCCTGGCATTTAAAAACTTGGAACTTATGAATCATGGAAAACAGGTAAGGATATATCATTTCCCCCTGCCAAAGCCAAAATTTGTTAATAAGATGCATATATCCTTTCTTTTACTTAGAATTGATCACATGTTCAGTAAGCAGACAAAATAATCCCAAAATAATTTGCATTTTCCACATTTGTAGAGCTACATGCCTTAGATTCACGAGTGGAAAGAAAAGACATTGGGAACCACATATTCTCCACCACTTTACGATCTTGATAGAAGAAGTAGAATATCTTGCATGTCTGCAATCTTTACATGTCTCCTATCATTATAAGCACTGCAGGAATCTCTCTTTTACAGCAAAGAAAATGGATTGAGAAGGCAAATACTTTTGTGTTACTTATGGTCTCAAACAGCAGGAGGTCTCCATAGGATGTGACACCTGAAGGCCCTGTAAGTTCTGAGTCTATTACTAAACACCTGTCCAACTTCTTTTCCAAGAAGCATCAGGTGTACACAATGGCTGAACTAGCAGGCATGATTGGTTCTCTGCAATGATCTTTCGTAGCTCTGGCAATGAAGAAGAGGCATCAATTCTCAATAAACCCTTTCAGAGCAACGTTCCCATAGGTCCCAGCAGTGCCTCTAAAAGGAGAACTCCAGGGTGCAGGCTCATTACCATATCATCCAATCTCACAGTGCTTTTTTTCCCCTCAGACCTTTATTCTTTGCAGTGCCAACTAATTCTTCAATTATCAAGTGTCCTATAAAACAAGTAATTGGAAGAAGACATCTCTTGAAGATACAACAGCCTGCAGTCCAAATGTTGCATTCTTTAACCCTTCAATTCACAATGAGAGCAGCCTCTATCTTTGGTAGTTACAGCATATAATAGACCTTTCTCAAACTGAAGACTCTCAGTTGACTGAAACCTCAGCTATTGTGATTTCTGGGACTAATGAGGTTCTGCTGACTATAACACTACTTACGTGTTCTGATGTAGGATAAATTCAAAGTCAAGGAATCTCTCAATTTTTTCAGCAAACTCAAAGCCCTACAGTGGAATCTATATCTAAGAAGTGCCTCACAAATTGGTATGTCTAGGAGAGACTGCAGAAAAAGAGAAGCAACATAAGAATGAATTGAACACATTCTTAAAGAAAATTATTATTTTTTTTTACATATAACCTGATATCTTTACTAATGTTAAGTAGTCTGAAGTGGAGAAATACCAGAAACTTTGAATTTAGGTAACATAGATGAGGATAAGTATATCTCAGGAACAGAAGAAGTACATAAATGTGACTTAAGGCTCAGACTTTGTGTATTTTTATAGTTTTAAAGTGCCTTGCAATGTTCAGCAAAATAATATTGTTTCTTCCCCCAATAATATTCACTGACTTCTATACATATATGGCACAGAATTAGCACATGACAAATGTTTTCTTCAGTTACATGCTATGTACTCTATCAGATGCCAACATACTCATGCACAAACCCACAGCAGATTATTTCAGAACAGTTGGTGAAGGCTGTTCCAGAAAAATATTAGAAAATAATTTGATATAATTATTTGAAGGAAGATTAAATAGTGTGTAAAGGTTAAGTATAAGAGTAGTCCAAGAAAAATGGAGCAGTTCACAGAAACATAGCTATTCCCTTTAGTTGTCCCATAAAACCTGTAAGTGGAAACAGACAATTACACAGAGGGGTTTCCAGGGATGGAAAAGTCTTGTGTTGAGAAGGAAGGACCAAAATAGACCAAGAAACAAGGAAAAACTATTTGAGAAAGTTGAACTCATATGCTGAGTGAATTCAAGGATAGTTTTCAATAGTAGGAAGGTAGGCTTTGTATAGCTGAAAAGATTAAGGTGCTATGCAGTGCAGAAAATAGTTGTGGCAGTATTTAATTTCTTCTAGTAAGATAGCATTTGGAAACAGGAATGTTTTAGAGATCAGAGTGTTTTGCTAAAGCATTTATAGGTTATTAGACAATAATAAATTAAATATGAAGGCAAAAAAATGTAATGCATTATTAGTTGCAGAGAAAGTAAGATACCTGAAAAACATTAGCGTGGCAAATATAGTTTCCAAATCTTTTGTTGTTACAGAGACACCTAAAGTTCATTATCAGAATTGGTGTGTTATGATGCTACTTAGGGGAAAAATTCAGCCAAAATTTAAATTTGTCGCAATTGAACCAATGTAGTGCACAAATGTAAAAATCAGTTTTATATAGTTAACTTTCAAGCTAACTGTATCACTAATACATTGTTTTTAAACTGCTTTACAAATCCTAACTACTTAAGGGAAGGCAGCAGGTAAAGGGTGGAAAGAAGTGTGAGTTCTCCTGGGTATGTCTTGCTTCTGTTGTGAACAAGCAATGTTGGATACAATTGCCCAGGCTGTCCTTTGAGCTTCAAGGTTAACTAACAACTTCTTGTAGATAGATCCCTACTGTTTCCAAGTTAATTGGTCCACCTTCTCACATTCATACAGAAATCATGCTTCCCTGGAAAGTCAGTTCAAACTACCTGACATTAGACAGCGTTTTCACAGGGGAAAAAACAAGGCATTTTCTTAAAGATCAAGAGACTATAATCTTAGAGAAGTGGGCCCTAGAAGTATAATCTTGAAAATTTCCTGGCTGTTTGTGTTTCCTTGCTGTGATGTGAAAGAAATAATAATTCTCTTAAGAAGCAAAATGCAATTCCTGATGGCTGTTTGCATCTGACTGTAAGTCAAAGTGTTAGATAACAGGCAGGCTAGGTGGATATCTTGAGAGTCTGTCACAGTGTGGGGGAGTGAAGGGGTTTCTTACAAGACAATGAAAAGACAACAGGCTCGAATTCTCAGTTAGTGTACCAGCAAAACGGACAAGAGATTCCTACTTAATGTAAAGATAATGCACAGCTCTTTGTGAATGCAGGCGCTAAGTTGTTTGGTCAGTAGAGCTCAGGTGTAAATAGAGACACCTGTACAAATGTGGAAAAGATTCAAAACTAGCCCTGTTTTTTAACCATAGCAGAGAGGTAGGTTTTGTTTGGTGTTTTGTTTTATTTTTAAAGAAAGAATTCTTCAGTCTAGCAAATAGCAAGCACCTACAGCCCTGATATCTGTACTTCTAGTCATTATAGAATCCTTGGTCTTTATTTTTCTGAACATTATATATCTAAAATATTTGATCTTTTATTTCCCACCAATACCATATTCCCCACAATTTCCCTTGTAAGACCATACTAGTTGATTTGCTACAAGTATTTCCTTTAGGTTTTCTTTGCTATTTATGGCTGTAAAGAAGCTTTTTGTTTGTGTGTTTAAATGATATCACAGTTACAGCAATATTATCACTGGTTTAGATGTTATTTTTAAATTCATAGGAAATCTGTGGAACCAATCAGAATATAGAGATTTTCTTAAAAGGTACCTAGAAGAACATGGTCTAAAAGAAATCCTTCTTCTGTTTAAGAGCTGTGAAAAATGTAGTCTGACTTACTGGATAGGCAAAGGAAAATACAGAAAGTGACGAGCAGGTGAATGAGAAGAATCCTTCTTTGTGATTTTTTTTAATTGTGCCTATCTTCATGTAGCTTGCATTTTCATGCTAAAGATTTGTAGTTAACACTGGAAATTTTCTCAGCCATAAGTGAATCCCAGCAATGTTCCACAATGGAGCAGAAGAAAAATAAGATAAAATTACCCCAAATGAAATCCGTTCTCTGGGCTTTTTTTGGCTGAGTAAAACAGGAGGTAGTGTTCATTTGAGAAGGTGTTTGTTCTCTCCCCACCTCAAAAATAATCTGAGATTTTTTTCTAAAATGAAATGGGACTTGGGCCAATACTCAGACACTGCATGAGATACCTGCCCTGTATAGAAAGACAGAACATCAGATTTCTTCCATTACTACACTTTACAAAGGAAATGGCAACCTTGAGTTTATATCACTTGTAACTGAAGGGCTAAGAGGCATTAGAAGCATTTTGTATGTTTTCTATGTGCTCTTTCATATTTTTGAGGTCTTTCACTGCATAATAATTATGCTACTGCTTAGGGGAAATTTTTTCCTTAGGCATATAGGCAACTATCTTTCTGCATTGATATATTTACCATAAATAAGACATTAATTAGCCTGTAGGAAGTAGTCAAAAAATTCACAATGTGAACTGGGTCTGTTTTCAGGTTTCTGACTAGCAGCTGCCATTCTCATCATGAGGTCATTAATCCAACTGAATGGGGTTTGAGTCTTCTATATTACCACTTTTATACCTTTACAAATAGATCCCCTGATAGCAGATCTGGGTTCTTAAGCTCAACAGAAACTGGTTTCTGTGACCTTATAAAAACACTAAAGAAGAATTTTCTAGCATCTGTTAGTTCCTTCCACCCTTTCCTTGATAAGCTTGTTCCACATTCTTTTGTTGATGCAATGATTAGAGGTGGTTAAATTATTACGTTTATTCCAGAACTCAGCAGTCAAATGGTTTCTTGATTTTTCACTGCCTTTTCAGTTGTCAGTTATTTACTTTAATTTTTAATAAATCTCTGATTAATATTATTTTCATTGTGTGCAGGAATGAGTATAACTGGGAAATAAAAGTCAGGATTATCATAATTTATTGTTAATTAAGTTATGAAAACCATAAGATATTTTCACTGTATAAAAAGCATGGTGGTAGGGTGGGGTTTTTTTGTTTGGTTAGTGGTTTTTTTTTTTTTAGAAAAGAATGTAAGAATGGTGGTATCAAATTCTTTCTGCTAATATCTTTGCAAGTTGTATCAGTTTGTGTAGTGCATACCCATAGACTTGTATATGTCTGTCATTCAGACTTGTGTCAACCTGGCGAATGCAAAAGCAGAAAAAGACAAAAAACAAAAGACAAAAAACCCTATTATGAACTTCATGCAAATAGACTACAGCAAGTGTTTTATATTACAGTTATACAAGGAAGTGTGCCATTTTATAAAAGAAGATGTAAAGTTCCTCTGAGCAAATCCTTATCGTTTAAAAAGCCCATTTGTTTTCTGCTGTTAGATTATAGTTTGAATTCAAAGGAGCAATTCTCCAAAGAAAGCATCAGGCTTATTTGTCCAATTCTATATCAAGACTACAATGAATATAAATACTAAAATAAAATAATAGCTGTAGGATTCTGCTTACCTTCCTTTTTTTCTGATTATTTTCTATGATATCTCACCTTTATATATTAATACAATTAAAATAAGAATGTCATCTCCTGCTTTTGGATCTTTATAAACTAGCTCGAATTGTGGAATTTTTCAGTATGATTAAAAATCAGGTATTAATTTAAAAAATATTATTTTTTTTTTCTAGGCTGCTGTATCCCTTTTGCTCCTGAGGGTAGTCTAAAAGGGATACTGTTTGTTATTTGTTTAGAATGCATTTATGAAAAAGAGTTGTTTTTTATTCTCCAATCAAAGTTCCTTTTCAGCATCTGAAAAAATATCAAGAATTTTAAAAAATGAAGTGTATGCTTAAGTCTGTTGCATACAGTTCCATCCATGCTCGTACATTACGGAGGTAGTTTAATCACCCATAAGAAATTACTAGCTTCTCTGTTCGTGAAGCATGACATTTCAATTGCACAGCCAATAAAAGAATTACATGAAGAGGGCTGAAATGATTTACTGTATGGAAAACCGCAAGACCAAGGTTACCATGGTGAACTACCTTTCTGTGCATACAAGGTCAAGTGAGAGTGACCTGTCAGTGGACAACCTTCAGTGCTAACATAGTAATATATTGCACCAGCAATGGTTTGTTGATCTACTTCTTAAATAATTATATACATTTTAATATTTGGTATTTTTTCATTGCTGATTTTTTATATATGTGGTCAATAATGAATACAGAAATCTTCATTTTATGCTTCAGTAGTAGTAGTTTAACAGCATTAGATGAACATCTGTGTTTAGCAAATTTTTATGAATTATGATTGTATACAGTAATGTTTCTTTGGGTATATTCAGACGTTAAAAAAAGCTTACTAAAGATTTTCAGATATTTAATCTAATGTATAAGATTCTAGTTGATGCTTTTCATATTTTCTGACTCTTATTGTATATTGCAGAATTATTCTTTCAGTTGCAATGGGGCTGGAGATAGGGAAGCAGGGAGCATTGCAAATAGTCTGTGTACAAATGTTGTCAAAGAAAACATACAATTATAATTAAAATGTTCAGAAAAAAATCTGAAAAGCAGGGAGTTCATCTAATGGTTCTCTGAAAAATATTTTGTTGATGCATAAAATGAGAACTATACTAATAAATGTCTCTTGAATTACATATGCTGTAAGAAAATGAAACCCTTTGGGTTATGAATCTTGGATTTAAAGAGGCAGTCATCAAATATTTAAGATGAAAATGCAGTAACACATGCTAGCTGTCATGTGTAAGTCTGGTGAATGTTATGACAAGGTTTTTAAAACATTCATAGTCAGAGTATTTTTATAAAAATGTTCATTAATTCAAACAGACATTCATAGCTGGCAACCTGCGTTACAATCGAGATTTCTAGATGCATGAGAAATCTTTGTAAAGCCAAGAAAATATGGGTGAAATATATAGCAATCATGTTTAAATTATACATTATAAGGCATACCTATTGGTATGTTGTCATATTAAGTATTAAATTTAGTGCATAAATCAGGTTGTTGTAATTCTGGTGTCACCAAAAGGCACAAAATATGACAAACAGGACTAGACATGTAGATATTATCATACTCAATAATTCAATGAGCATTTGTTTTATGTAAATTAACTCCTGTTAATAAAAATTACACTCATTTATTACACCACTTCCATGTGATAATTAAAAAAATGTCCTATATCTTGAAAATCATTACAAAATGTGAATAATGCATTTGCTTAATATCTTTATAAACAAGATCTTACCATCCAATTAGTTCTGGAAATGAAAGCGTTATGGATTTCTATAATAATTTCATAATACTGTTACATTGCAGTGCTGAAACTGCTAATCTCATTTTTGTGAAGAACTCTATGAATTTAAAGCAGTGCTTGAACTCTCACATACAGCATATAAACAATATTAATTTGAAACAGGCTGCTATTGTTGAATCTGCAGAAAAAGTACCATTCAAAATATGGACAATAAAAGAGGGAGATACTTTTACCTGTACCTTTTAACATAATGAATACAACTATGTATTAAAACAGTGTAGCAATAAAGTGGGTTTTTTCCAACATATTCAAGTTCACTGGGTGGTGATATATCAAAACTTGAACATAGTTTAAATCTTCTTATTTTATACGTGAAATATATACCAAACTGAGAAAAGTTTAGAGCAGTGTTCTTAATAAATCCCTGAAGTGTCGATGATTATGATGGATCTCTAACAGAGGATATATCACCTAACACTGTGTCTATTTCTTCATTAAAAAGAAAAAAAAAAAATAAAAATTGGAAGCTTGTTGTTGCCTGCTTTTAATTGCAGAATATCAGGGTTCACTGGATTTTCTTTGGTTTTTTTTTTTTTTGCCCCTTATTTTTGCTTTTTTCTCTTTTTAATAATTAGCAGGTGCAGACTTTCTGAAAAGATTCTTAAGAGATTAGTTTGTTAATCTTACCATAACAACAAAATACAGAAGTGAATATGCGTGTGTAAAAAGATTCAAACAAGATCTACCTCTGCTAAGGAAATAATTCAGAACTGAAAACGTTTGTCTAAGGACTATTAATTGAGTTAGTGAGCCAAATCATGGAGATGCTGTGGACATCTTGATAAGACATCACACCGGGAAGGTGAAATTCTTGAACCTAACCTGCTTCC
Organism: Strigops habroptila; assembly: GCF_004027225.2. Lineage (NCBI taxonomy): Eukaryota > Metazoa > Chordata > Aves > Psittaciformes > Psittacidae > Strigops > Strigops habroptila. Next base: position 30,701,478 of record NC_044277.2, on the reverse strand, counting down.
ACCCTTCATCACTAGACCCAGCATGCCTCTTGGCAGGAAATAAAAGACTTCTTATCTTCTGTTCTTTATTAAAAGTAGCTAAATAAGTACTTTAAGGTATCAGGCTTAGCTGAAGTTGAGTATGCTGCTGTGAATGGTGGTCCCAACTGAGCATCATGTCAGAGCACTTCTATTCAGCTGATTGTTAGTGGCAGGCTGCTAGAGCCACTACTTAGCTCTGTAAAGTGGCAGAAATCAAAGAAGGCGTTGTTGCTGTGCACAGAGAAATGGCAAATGATCCTGGAGTGGATTTTCCAGCTCTCCTGGAATGTTATAGGAGCAAACATTGAAAATTGTAGGGAATGTACTCACTAGTGAAAACTCTTCCATTTGTTTGTGGGACACATCACACACAGTTCACATCATAAAGGGAGAGCCAGTTAGACTGCCAATTGTTTGACAGCCACATGATGATGTTATTACTGGGACTGTTTTCAGATTACCAAATGACTGGCAAGCGTTATTAGATTTTAAATGGTGCATAGGAATTTAAAAACCAGTAGCTAAAAATACACAGACTAAGAAATGCCAGATTTTTATCTATCTTGTGGCCATTGGCAACTGATAAAATAAATGGAGTTATATTTCATGATCAGAAAAACATAGGCTTGATGGCATTAGTATTATATCACAACTACAATAGGAATGAATGTGTAAAATGTAGAAATCCCTTTAGTAGTCATAAATACATAGGTTAGATCTGTTGTTTACCTAAGATTAAATAAAAGAGAAATTTGTAATATGTTTTTAGATAGAAAATTAAAAATTTGCCAGAGAAAATGAGCCTGATACAGTAGGCATAGTGAACTTTCAGAAAGTTATGACATGTTTTAATGTTCTCAAATATCAAAATTTTAAAATTTTGTCTCAGTTTTCAGGTTCCTTTGGTTACTGAAGGTATTAGGCATCTACTTTGATCATCTAAGTAGGTCCTGAAAATCTTTTGGAGATACTATAATTTCTCCATTCAGTATATAACAGAATTTTTCGCCTGTCTTTATTTCCTTGAACACCACCTTCTCAAGATACTTAAATAATCCATCTAATTGAGACAAGATTGAGAAAAAAAAAAAAGTTTTATAATTATTGTGGACCACAGCAGTAAAATATTATTTGAATTCATGCTGATTTTGATTCAGATGTCACGCTTCCAACTGAAGAACCAAGTATGGCAAAATGCATTTGTATGTATTAAATCAACAGTAAAATTTTAGTATACTTTGTAAGTGAGATTTTGCATTTTGATTCCACTCTCCTTCACTTAAAATTATGAAAAAGTATTAGAGGTCAGATGAACTATAATGCTAAAAGAACATCACAGTCACTGAGCACTTTTGTTTTCCTCTTTATACAGCAGTTGTCTAAATAAGCAATTTAGATATCTGTAATAAACTGAAAAGGTGGCAACACAAAGTAGATAAGATTTAAATGATTTTAAGTGGGGTTTTGTTTTTTTTTTTTTTGGCCACTGCATCATTTAGAATAATATATGATGGTGAAGCCTCATGTGTTGGAAGGAGATGTTCACTTTGCACCAAAAATATTTGGCAGTAGTGATTATTATTACCTATAGATTATTACCTATAGATTCTCTTTTTGTGTTTGGAAGCAATCCAAAATACAAATGATAACGTTCATAACTATACCTGTTTTTATAAAATGATTCTCAACCATTAAACATTTGTGAGGCTGTTAAAATACACATTGGTCTCGTGTTCCATAAGGGAACTCAGGCATTGAAGGAATTTATCTTCTTGAAGGAATTTATCTTCCTTTTCTACCATTTCTAGAATTTGACTATCCTCTAAAGAGTATGAGAAGAATATATCTTTAATTTAGTTTTTAGAATGTCTTATTGTTTACTTCAGTTTGACTGTCAATGTATTTCCTGGTGGAAGCTCTGATGTTTTTATCTGACAAACTATCCTTTTGTGGATTGCTTTTGTCCAGTTATACTTTTGTGCTGGTTTTTGCTGGGGAAGAGTTAATTTTCTTCACAGTAACTAGTGTGGGGCTATGTTTTGGATTTGTGCTGAAAACAGTGTTGATAACTCGGGGATGTTTTCATTACTGATGAGCAAGGCTTATGCAGAGTCAAGGCCTTTTCTGATCCTCAAATTACCGCACCAGCGATCAGGCTGGGCATGCACAAGGAGTTAGGAGTGGACACAGCCGGGACAGCTGACGCAAGGGATATCCCACATCATATGACATCATGCTTAACATGTAAAGCTGGGGGAAGAAGGAGGAAGGGGGGGATGTTTGGAGTCACAGTGTGTCTTCCCAAGTAACCATTATGCATGATAGAGCTCTGCTTTCCTGGAGATCCTGAACACCGGCCTGCTGATGGGAAATAGTGAATAAATTTATTGTTTTGCTTTTCTTACGTGGGTGTCTTTTGCTTTATTTATCAAACTATCTTTATCTCAACCTGCAAGTTTTCTCACTTTCACTCTTCGTGTTTTCTCCCTCATCCCACCAGGGGGGAGTGATTGAATTGCTGTGTGGTGCTTAGTTGCCAGCTGGGATTAAACCATAACAACTTTGAAACTGTAAATAGCATCTAGGTAGTAGGGGTATATTCACCATCTAAATTACTAACTAAATGTGGAGGGATTTTTCTAAGTAACACTCTTTTTGATAATGTTATAGTATTTACTACTTAAGCACGTGCAAACTATGTGCTGGTGGAAAAGAAACAAAACACAGCAACAGGCAGTAACCTTTGTTCAACAGAAGAGAAAATACAAGCACAAATCAAAGCAAGCAACAAATGTAAAAACATAAGTGAACAAAAAAAAAAAGGCATTTTAAACTGGAGGTAATCCTTACTTCCTCTTCTTACAGCTATATAACTAGAATTCATGCCCATGTGGAGAGAGAAAGGGAAGAGAAAGAAGAATCTTTTACACTAAGGATCACATGCAACATATTATAAGTGCTACAGATACAGCAGATCTCCTGAGTCTCAAGTTACATATATATCATTGCACACAGGAAAATGGTTGCAGCCATGTAATAGTAATATATTTAAAGTACGAATGCATCACCTGTATTTAGGGGAAGATGAAACTTGAGTATAAGTTTAGTGTAAGTAATAACCTCAAATATTCAAAATGTTTTCATAAGCTGTTAAGTAAAACTTTTGGGATGTGTCCGTTCTCTGACGGCATTTTGTCACTCATAATTCTTCTGTCTTTTTGTGATCTATGTGGTTTTTTCTGATTGCAGGTTTTTTACTACAAATCTGCTGAATTGGCACTGCTAGTTCATGTAACAGTAATGCATCATACAGCTTCCAAAGTTTTGGCGAAGACCTCTGAATAAGTATTTTTGGATACGTGTGTATGCACTTTATAGATATATTTAGTGGATAGATGTTACATTCTATAACAGTGTCTAATACTTACCATAAGGGTCTTTAATTGTGAATGTCATTGTTATCTTCATTATAAGGAAGGCACTATTCATTAAAAAAAAAAAAAAAAGTCCAGATGGAGTTTCTTATTTTGAATTCTCTCATTTGGAAAACTGCAGGTGCACGTTCATAATTTGACAGTGCTGCATTATGGATTAGCTAGTGAAGGCTATTGTACAGTGAGCTCTTCAGTCATCTCACTGACCTCCTTGAAGTCCAAGCATATAATCTCTGTGACACCAGCACTGCTGCCAAACTCATGTTTCAGTGATGCAGCTAACCAAGTTTTTTGAAAGAATTGTATTTTAAAATACAGAAAGACATGAACATTGAATTCTGCAAAAAGTAATTTTATAAATAGCATGTGCTTTGTAATTCTTAAGGCTATAAAGAAAATAATTGAGCAGCACTGATTCAGTTTATTTGTACTGTATAAAGAAATATTTGTTTTAGATATTAATGAATTTATAGTATATTCATACACACTGATGGCCTATATGTGAAGTATTAACTTCATGCAATTTAAAATACCTGAAAGATTAAGCCTCCGAAATATTTTTAATAGAAAAAGCCTGACTATAACTAAATTAATTTGTACAATAAATTATTCAAATACATAAATTAATTGCATACTTTGGGGGAAGAGTGTTGCTTAAGTCAAGAAGACAAAGTTCTAGAAAAAGATGTAAATCTAAATATAAACTCAGAGTCTACTTAAATGTAGATTTTGCATTTCCAAAGATGACTCTTACCTACGCATAGAGTAGAAATGTATTGTTTTGCTGGCACAGATTTAGTAGGTAGGTGAAGGAGCCTGTATCCTTTCAACTCTCCTCTGTTACCACAACCTGGTCATGTGACATAATAACAGTAATGTGATGGAAACAGTCCCTCCACCTTAGTGCTTGGCTGCAGGAGCTGAATCAGGTAATGAATAAGCAACATGCAAGTACCTAATCTTGCTTAGAGTACTCTGTGCAGTTGACTTTGCAAAGATAGAGAGTTTCTGTCTTCAAGATAAAAGCATAATTTGCTGAAAAGCAAACCAGATGGAAGCAGCTGAAGCCATAAATTTAGAAGGTGGAGGAGATCGTAAAATAGCTATAGGGAGGAGTTTGTTTGTCAAGCATGGATGTAAAGATGACTTTAGAATGCAAGGAGGAAGGAAGCAAACTGTAACCTAAGAAAATGGAGCTTTACATAGACCCTTGAATGACTGCAATACATTATGTGCCCACTCAAGTACCTTTTCTGCTGTCACTTTCTGTCTCCTTTGTATCCCTTCTTTGTCCAACTTCTCCACACCTTCTCACCCTAAATGTCAGTTTTCCGTAGGTATATCTTTTAATTCTTCCCCCCTCAAACTCTCTGTTTACATATCTGTCTTCGATATATTTTGTGGGTGCCAGTTCTTTTTCTAGCTTTGCCTTCTACCTCTTGTTTTATTACTACTTACTTTGCACTCCAGGTGACCTTGCTTTTCATCACATTATTTCTCCACCAAATGATTTGGTTGCCCTTAGTGCTCACCTTTATATTCACATTGACAATTCCCCTTGTATTCGTTCATAAAAATGAGGAAAAACAGTCATTGAAAAGTTCATCAAAAGCAGAGCTCAAAATCACTTGATGTAGTAGAATTGAAGTTTTAAAGGTTTTATTTAGTCGGTTTCATTGTGGGCTTTCTCTATTTTTGTGGATTTTGCCTTTGCCTGCTACAAAAAAAAAATCTTACTTTTATAAGAAAGTACAGAAATCCTCACTTTTTCTTATTTTCTTCCTCATTTTTGTCTTATTCTTTTGACTTCTGCTCATTTATCCTTAGGTTTTATGCTATTAATATTGATACTGATAACTTATTGTTATTAATTCATTTTTCATGTTTTCCTGGCTTATCAACAAAATTCTTTTTAAGTTTATAGTTAATCAGTAATAGATCAGTATCTATTTTGTAGACAGGTCCAGTTACAAATATTGAAACGAATATGTAAACTGAGTCCTATTTCATCTCATGTTAGTTAAAGTGGTTTGTATTTTGGTATTCACTCCTATTAGCAGCAAAATGCAAGAAATAAAAATGTATTAAAGAACAGTAGAGGCTGAACTAGCGTACATGTCTCATATACTTTGGCTGTTTTCTTTTTCTCTGAAATGGTTTATTTGAATTACATTGGTGGCATTGTGTCCATAAGCAGTTCAGACATGATTAACCCCAATGACATGCTTACTACGCTCCCATACACAGAATGACTTTTGGCCTAAGAAACATTTGTAAGACTACTCCTACCAAAACCAAAATGATAATTGTTTTATACTGGTCCAGTTTTCAGCTTCATTTTGTTCTTCAAGTCACCTGAGGGATATTTCTGTGTTACCAGAAGATGCCATTTCAGTTTACATCTTAAACTATACTTTGTCCCCAGATGATGTTGTAAAATGAATTGCATTCAGGCAGAGGCTTCTCAAGCACAACAGCTTCATTTAATAGTATCATATAAGCATTCAAATCCCAGTCCCTGGAGTTCTCCCTTTGCTAACAGTTATAGCATCAGACCTAAACTGGCAAGGTGTTTTGGAGAATGCAGTTTTTCTGAGTCAGTCAACTTATATTGTGAAATATATAACATAACTTTTTTTTTTTTTCTGTTTTAAACAAGGCAACCAAGAAACCTGAAGAAATCAGAAGTCTTTTGTCGGCTTCTTAGGTAAGAATGAAGAATTAAATTCATGGTTTCTCTGAGGCTTTCAAATGGAGCAGGAATTCCTGTCTTCATCTGTTTGTCTTCAAGAAGTTTTTTCTAACAAGCTTAATCACACTTAATCTTTCAAATTCTATGGACTGTACTAGAAAAGGAATAGAAAATTCTGCACTGATGAGAACTTCTGGGAAATTCTACTGTTACAGAAATCTTACTGTGATGACTCAGAACTGTGCACCATATTTGCAAAAAAACCAGATTATAAATTTCTTATTTTATCTGAGTAATTTCCAGGTATTCATGGATATTGTTACACAAGAGATCTAGGCAAATTTTGTCAGGTATTTATTGAGAAGGAAGAAAGACATAAAGGGATTAATTACATGCTCAAGAAGATGAAGCTGTGTGACAGATGTGAATTCTGCTTCTCTGTGTTAAGATGACCAGTTTCCTTCTGGAGTTGTCTGCATTTGTAATGAGGTGTAACTATGTGATTTTGTAAAGTTCATTTTGTTCAGTTTTCTCTAAACTCCTCATTCTCATTCTGTGTCTTAAGAAGACACAAGGAAGAGCTTAATTATGCTAACTGCAGAAGTTAACTACACCAGTCAGAGATTACACTTCTACTCTCAGTTTGTGTTGAGATAGTAGAAAATAGCTGGTAAGGAGGTGAAGACAGATTGAAAGACATTCACTGGATCAAGAAAACAGCCTCCCTGAAAGACTGGAAGCTGATGACAGTCATTAATTTAAAAAATACCAATATTTCTGATCATTAGTAATTTTGCTTACCATTGTCTGGTCTTGTACAGTATCTCTTTTATGAAAGTGTATTGAGAAAGAATACTTAATAACTTTTCAGTCTTTCAATTTAGTTGTGTCATGCATGCAGTGGGAATTGCATGGATGGCGGATAGTCTTTGGGTTTTCCATATTTAGAGCTGTTAGAAAACCAGAAAAAATTGGTGTCATCCATGGGTTGTTATGTTCTGGTGAATTGTATTATTAGGTTCTGATAAGAAAAAAAAGGCTAAGTTAAATTATTTCAGGTGCTTTTTTGGTTTTTTTTTTTTTTTTTTTGAGGAATCCCAGAATATACCTAGGAACAAACAGACAATGTATTTAATGTACTTCTCTTTAGAGCTTAGTTTTGCCACCTGTTTTATTCACTGTCATGTGCAAGAAGCTCATCTGCCTTCAGTAAATGGGCATACCCCAAGCTATGCTATTTCTTTGTTGATTGTATATGATATCAGTTCAGTGCCTGATATTTTTTCCAACTTCTAGAGACCAGCATAAAATACAGACATCTTAAGCTCATTTTAGGCTAATGCAATGTGTATAAAGAGTGTAACTTTGAAAGCTAGCCAATAAAATATTTTTATCCTCAGCTAAGACCTTGATCTTTTCATTTGCAGGGTGGGAGAGGGTCTGCTCTGCTCTTAGGGCAAGAAAATTCAGGAGCAGCCAAAGTTCTTTTTCAATTGCAGTTATTTTTTCTGTTGTAGCTTTTTTAGCTGTTGATTTTAAATTTCCATCCCATCACTAAAGATTATTAAACTGCCTTAATTTTTGCATTACTCATTGATGGTATGTTCGGGATGTCATGCCACTGTAGACATCTTTCTGTTTTGTGTAAGAAAGGAGGCTGCTTTATATACCTTACTTTTATTAGTGGTGGAAGCCACTGATGATTCCTATATTTCTAAACCTTTGGAGTATTTATAACTATACACCTCATAAGAGTCTTTTTTGGTGACTGTATTTTGATTTCAGAGGAGAAGATAGTTAGCAAACCATTTTGGATGCAAGAAGCTAAAACTTCGTATCTTCCAGTTCATGGTCAAGATGTAAAAATTAACCAAAATTCTTTCTATTAAGACTAAAAAACAATACAGAATTAAAAAAAAAAAAAAAAAAGGAAAAAAAAAGAATATAAAACAATAAAGAGAAAAGTGAAAGAATAAATACAGGAAAAACCTCATTGAAATAGTGAAAACTTTTATAGCTCTTGGTCTCCCAAATAGGGTGGTTTTTTTCATATATTCAGTTGTTCTCAGCAGAGTTCATTATAATGTCAAGGTCTTTCATTTTAGTCTTTCTTTTATGCTTTTTAGTTTTCAACAACATGTTAACAATAATTACCCAGAAACACTGACATATAAAGATGTCTCTTAATGCCTATCCAAATGAGTGGTCAATAAACAGATTAACAGAGTAATACTCTACACACTCACACCTCAGAAGGCTAACGTTCTTTTGAAGCATGAAGCATGTGAAGTTGAGTGTTCAAGTTATATGTCTTTACAGATCATAGGGTTTGTTGAAGTGACTGGAGAGTCAATAATCATTAGAGCTTCTTTGCTTGTAGAAATGTTCCATTCTGCCAAATGCAGTTGCTCAATTGACCTCTTGGCCAACAGCTACAATTAAAAGGTACAACTCCTGCACAAGATAGATGACAGCATAGTCTTCTATGCTAACAATAATAGAAACAAGTTTCTTTCAGTCTCTTCACAGCTTTGTGTGCTCTTCCTTTTTTCCTTTTAGGTTCCCACAATTTTGAGTCATCGGCCTAAACTGTTGAGTCCATTCTAAACTCAACTCTTTTAAGATCCACTCAAGGTCTCTTTTAATCTACCACTCTTCTACTATTCAGGCTTCTGCTCTCTTATCCTGCAATTCAGACATTTCTTGAGGAATAGTTTAAAATTATCTGCCTTTAGAGACCTTATGGTCCAGTGGGATTTAAAATTAGGACTAAAATTGAGTCTCATTTTAAAATATTAAGTACCTGTTTATTTCTTCCTTTAACTATGAAAGCTGCTTTCTTCTTCCCATTACTGGTGCTGAGGAGGGCAAATTCAAATATAGGAAGGATGACCCTTCTTGCCTTTGTTTTTCAGAGGGAGAATCTCTCTTCTAATATAGCCAAAATGTCTGTAACAGTTAAATTATCAGCTAAATTAACAGTTGTCTTTTGTCTATAACAAATTAACAAATTAAATTAAGCTTCCAGTTTTCCTTCCTGAACTTGAGAACTCTGAAATATGCATTTGCCTTTCATATGTTCAGTCAAGAACATTGTTGATATTCAGAGATCCACAGACATCAGGAAATTTCCTGTGCTGTTGATTATCCAAATTTAGCCATTTCTACTCAATGGCTGTCCAAATAGATAGTGGCCTGAATTGAGCTTTGCTATGAAACTGCTGAAATGGATCCCCCTAATAAAATCAGGGCATAACGCCATAATCCACCAGATGTCAGACAATATTGCTGGCATTATTGGGAAAATTTTCCTTCATTTTCTGTCATACCATCACCAAATGCAATATTACTCTGGGTTGCTGAGGACCAACATGGTTCTACATTTGCTGACTGCTTTAAGTGCTCCAACATCATGCCGCTAGGTTGATAGAGCATTTACTTGGAGGTTTCTAAAGTGCAAATGTACATTTGGCCTATCAATAGAAGAAAGAGAAATTGCGTATCTGTAAAGGATAATCTTTGAGATTTTGGGTCAAATAGTACATGTTTTCTGACTGCTTTTTTCTTTAAAATCTCTTTAATGTTTCTAGACGTACATTTTTAGATGAACAGGAATAGAAATGCTGTTACTTTACATATCTATATGTTGGGCATAAGGAATTATAGAATTGTAAGTGCAAGATTTATGTTAGTGTACATACGGTCATTTCAAGAACTCTCATTTCTTTAAATACTGCTCTTATTGCTGCTGGGGCTTAATATTTTTTGGGTACGTTATCTTCAAGTATAATATGTGACCTTAGATTTTGAGAATTATGTTATGAGGAAGGGTTGCAAATGTTGAGTTATGCACATGCAGTTGTTGCACCTGAAAAATCAGCATGGGCATCATGGTTGACTAATCTGGTTGCCTTTATGTTGGAATGATGGGTTATGTGGGCCAGAGAGAGCCTGTAATGTAATATAACACAACTTTAGCAAGAATGTTAACATCCTTTTCAACTGTGTTTTTATTTATAAGCTGAGATTAATGTGTCGGAGGAATGGGCTGTTAGATGGATTGAAAAACAAGCAGGCATTTGGACTCAGAGGATAGTAATTAATGGCTCAGCTTCCAGATGACAACCAGTCAATACTGCAGTCTTTCTTATTCAGTTATTTTCATCAGTGATTGGGATGATGAGATAGAATGGATCCTCAGCAAATTTGCATGAGGCTAAATTGGGAAGGGAAGGTTAAGTGACATGCTGGACAGAAAAATGTTCAGAAACTTAGGGGCTGGACCAACAGAAAACTAATAAAGTTTGAAAGAAGAAATGCAAAGTCCTGCACTTCAGAGAGAATAACCAAGTGCATCACTACAGCCTAGGAACTAATTGACTTAGTAGCAGCTCTAATGAAAGGAGATGTTATGGTGGATTGCGAGCTGATTATGAATGGAATACTGTCATCACAAATAAGGCAATTGGGCCAAACTGGAAGAAGTGTGGAGGAAGGAAGGAGGAATATCAAGGGAATAGATGCAATCCAATATCAAAGGAAGTTATTGTTTTATACTTCGTACTGAGGGAACCCTAACTGGATTATTTTGTTCATATCAGCCTTACAGTTCAAGAAGAGTTGCTAAAATACTGGAAAGGGTCCAAAAGAGAGCTGTAAAGAGTACAACATGGTTAGAGACCTGAAACATATGATTTCCAATGACAGGTGGCTTAGCCTGCTGAAAGAAAGGCTAAAGAGATCTTTAATAGCAGTCAGTGTAATTTGAAGGTGAACTACAGTGATGATGGAGCTAATTCTTCTTCATAGTGGCATTTGGTATAACAAAAGGCAAGAGCCACAGGCTTCAGCTTCAGCATAGACATTAGAAAAAGTGCTTTACCAGGAGGGTCATGCACCACTGGAATAGTTTATGCAGCTGAGTGATGGAATCTCCATCCTTGGGGTTTTTTGAAACTTGTCTAGACAAAGCCAAAGCTGACACAATCTAGTACTGGTTGTGGTCCTACTTTGAGCTGTTTGACTATGTGACCTCAAGACATCCCTTGTAATCAACATTTCTGTGATTCTATGCCTTATACTATTGGACATGTGAACACTTCAGTTGTTCTTGTATTCCAGACTGGATGAAAAAATGCAGTCAGGGGCTGTGGCCACTGTGGTTATTACACATGTAGACATGATAGCATAGGAATTCAATGGTTAATTAAATATTTCCTTTCTTCTTATAAGCATTGGAAGATTTACATATGGAGACAAGAAAAGCTTTACGGTCATAATCCCTAAACAGTAGCAAGAAACATGTTTCATTATCTCCATTCCCTGGGATTCCTAATAATATTTGAATAAATTAAAAACTCTTAATAGTAGAACACTGTAATTGATTAGCTTCTGTATGTTTACAGCTCTCTTTAATTGCTTAAAAATGTCATTTGTCAGCTTCATGTTCTATTGACATTGTTATCGATTTATCCGATTTGGGCTTTGTCTTGTCTCTCGTACGTAAAACTCACATATGCAGTTCAAATGGGAAATGACTCTATTGATTTCCTTAACTTGAGCCCAAATGCTAAAGATTTTTGGATAAGCTTTCTCATTATTTAAGCCAAAATCAATAAGAGAGAGTATCTTTTAATGAAAGAGCAGTTTGAGCAACGTACTTCAGAAATGGGGTCCTGTTCATCCTTTGCTTTACAAATCGATCTCCTTGGTTCCTTAAGTGAGGTCCAATTGGTTGACATTGTGGTTTGTCTTTGTGTGTAAACTTGCAGCTTCAGAAAAGAGAAGATGAGCTACAGAGACAGCAGAAGGAAACACTTTCTCTGTGACAGAATAAGGATGATCTTCTTATTGAGGTACCACACTGTATATTGTAAATTCTGTAAAATTCTAGCTTTTTATGGCCATTTTCTAACTATGTTATGGGGAAAACAATATGCTTTTCAGTTGTATCTCTTTGTCTATTATTCCTTTGCATGTTGTTACTACACTATTTAAAAATATTGCATACTTAAATGATACAAGTAGTTAATTTGGAACTATCACCGTTTTTTATGATTTTTCTGCATAAAATATTGTCACAGACTACAATCCAACCATATTGCTTTGTTAACCTGTTAATTTTTTCTGATTTTATTTAAGCTCTAGCCTCAAGAAGTTAGATTTAGTGGCTCTAGACTGAGCTGTGCAAAATGGAATTGGAGATAAAAAATGGAGAGCTGAAGCTGAACAGCTACAAAATGAACTGGGAATATCCAGTTAGTTACATGGGCAGGCCAAATATTCAGGTACTGTACTAAGATATCATTAACTGCCCTAAACTACATAAATTAAGCTGATTATGCCTTCACTTAATTAACTGAGAATGACCTATTGATGTATAGGCAGAGCAAGATAGAGACTACATGCTGCACTGTACTAAATTTATAGGTTTTCAATTAGTTCTACTATTGACTGAAACTACTTAGAAAAGGAGTTTACTTTTATGTTTTGTAGCTCGTTTTTAAATTAGTTATTTGAAAATGTTCTGTTTGTATACTCTTGAATTATTTGGAAAATGATCCAGTGAAAATTATGTATTCATCTAAATCTATAATTTTTGCCTCTTGGCTGATTAACATCTGTACAATATTTGTCTATGAAACTGCTGTTATGACTTATTAGAAGTGTTCATTAATCATTTCCAAAATTTTAGTCATGTCCTAATTCTAGTCATAATAGTTTTAGAAATTATCTAATAAAATTATTTGTTTAAAAGAATACTTTAAAGAAATGCAAGGAAAATCTCCAATAAATTTGATCATTGTATTATAAACTGAGATATTTTCTTTCAAAATGAAGTACATTGGCTGTGATTTTAGTTAAGCTCCATTTGAAAATGTTTTTGCAGTCTTACATACATTACCTGATAGCAATTTACTAAGTGTATTCTTAAATAATCTTAGTAATATGTTTACAGATTTTGTTCAAAGGAAAATGTGAATTTGTCTAATGTAGGGATTTTTGTTATGCAGAACTAGAGTCAATTGCTATTTAGTTACAAACTGACCTCCACTGTAGACATGCTTAGAATAAAATCACGCTGTTAGAAACCAGGAATAGGAAAAATATACAGCTGTTAATTAGTAATACTATGTCAAATTTTGAGAAAAGTAATAAACTTAAAGAAGTTCACATAATAGTAACAGTAATAGTAGAACTGTTACATCAGGCTAATGAATCTTCTGTAATGTTTCTATTTTAAAAGGAATTTATTTCAAACTTAAATAGAACATTCTACAGGTAAGATTGTTTATTAATATACAAAGGAAAGTAAAACATCATATATGCTTAGCAAAAAAAGACCCTAACTACTCATGTTTGAGTCCCTGAACACAGTTTTCTTTAGTTCATTCTGAAGTATGAATTTTTGGGTGTACTGTACCTGCTTTACAGATTCCAGTCATCCAAGATACATTTCTATGACCAAAGTTAATGTAAAATCTGCATTTTTTCAAAAGTGGTACACTAAATGGAAGGTTATGTACAGTGTTATCATCCACCAGTACTAGGTTGATGTCTTCTTTATTCGTGTAGTTCTCTTTAAGCTTGTAAAAGATTGTGTGTACGTAGACTATAATCTGTAACTGTATTTTTTTTAATTAATTTTCAGCTTTTGGTATGGTAAGAATTCTTTGATTTGAGTTTTTCATCTTGATGCATGCCCACGATATTCAGTTACTTTATGCCATAACATTTGTCTGAGGATTTATGCTTAAACCTGCCCTTTGTAGTTCAGTGATCACCTTATAAAAATATTTCCTGAGGTTTTCCCAGTCTATATTGAAGATGACTACATTGTCTACATATGCAGCACTTATTTTCCTTCAAATGTGGTCCATAAGCCTTTGGTATTATACTGGTCATACATGAAACACAAAACTCATTGTGGTAAACTGATGTAAGTCCTTGACTTCATGACAGTTAGAGTACAGTGGCAGCCCTAACATCTGGTGCTCAGCTGCTGTTCAGCTTTGACTATCACTGACTGACCAAGCCAAGTCTCTGTTTTGTCCCCTTTGTTGCCATTAATGCCTGCAACTTTTTATTCTGCTATATGATAATTTCCATAATTGTTTTCTAGACTTGTTTACAGATTCATTTATCGTGTTGCTGGTAAATGGCTTACGAGTTCTACCACTTGCCTAACACCTGTTTGTCTCTCAGTGTTTTACCTGCATTCTCCATCAGTTAATTTATATTCACTTCTTGTATCTCAGATCTTCCCCTCTTAGCTCATCTCTGTCTTTATCCACCCCCTGTTAACATTTGCTCAGGCCTTTGCCTGTTTTTCTCTCTCCTATTTCTCATTGCCATTTCTAATTATCTGACTCATTTTTTTAAGCCTCATTTCTGACACTTAGATCTGTTTCTGTAGGAGGTCTTACTCTGTGGATTCTTAATATACAGGATGGTCAGAAATTACTTTTCTGCTATGCTATTTTTTCTGTCCCGTTTCTCTTTTCATTGATTTGAAGCAGTTCATTCACCTCACCCATCTTGTTTGTTTTCTCTGGCATCAAAAACTCTCACCCACCCACTCACAGCCTTAAGTTAACCACACTGTTTACTTCCTTAACTTCTTTTCCCAGTTACCTGAAAAATCTCTTCAAATGCTCATGACTGTCATCTCTTTTCTCCTTTACTACCATAATCTCACTGAGAAAACATTTCCAACTAAAGTAGTAAGATAATTTTCCTGTTCCATCACTTGGACCATGCCACTTCTTATTATTCTCATTTTGTGTCTCATGAAATTATTTTTTTTTCCTTAACCTTCATGGTTTTTTTCTCATTTCTGACATGTCATTTTTTATGTCACTTTCTATGTCATGAAATTCAAATTCTGACTTTTTTTCGCAGTGGTATGAGAGTGAGATAGCAATTTATTTGTCTGCTCCTTTATTGGCTGTCTTTATACTTTCTTCCATTGCAGTCCAGATGCATGTTGTGTTCTTATTGGATTCATCTTTTTCTTAAACTTGTTCCCGTTAGTTGACCTCATGGTGATCTTTAAATAAATTGACCAGACAGAGATTGCTAAATTTTGCATTGGTAGAAGAAAGCTGAAGAATGACCCTTTCCTCTCCTTGCCTCTCTGACAAGAATCCGGACCTTTGTACAGTGTGTGACTATCAAGTTTTACAGCTTGCATATTCATGATGTCATATTTTAATTACAGTGTTCAGTTCTCTCTTCTTCCTATTTATCACATTCACTTATGATTAACTTCAAATTGGATTACAGATTAATTAGGTCAGGAATCATGCCTACTCTTGTGAGTTGTTGGGGGTTTTTTTGGTTTGGTTTTTTTTTTTTTTTTTGTATTGGTCCAGCATAAGAGGCTGCACCTTTATTTGTAAATGTAACAATAGTAGGGTGTACTGGTTGTAGGGGTTCTCAATGCTACCTATGCTCCCCCAAATAATGCTCAGGAATAGTTCAGGAATTTGTATAGGCATAAGCTCATTTCCAGTAGGCAGTCTACATGTTTACTATCATGGATTCTGCCTGATCCATGATCACTGGTCTCAGTGACAAAGAGTAGATCCTGACATATTTAATTTACTGGCATGGATGTAGTATTTCTTGATCCTGATTGACTTTTGATCACTGCCTTTGCAATTTAGGCTGAGAGAAGATGAAATGGAATTTGTAATATTATTTTCATAAACTGAGAATAAGTCTGACTGTAAGTCATCTTAAATGACTAACAAGTTTCTATCTGTATAACATATGTAGTATATATTTTTCAGAGAATGATACAAAATTATTTCTGCCTAGATATTTGCATGCCTGACAGAAATGGAGGACTGCTGCTAAAATCCCTTTTCTAGCACAGTTTTGACATGTAAGCTAAGGTCATCAGAATTCTGTAGTTGTTCTTGAAGGATATGTCAACATCCAAGCAGTTGTGTATGTAGGCATTCATACTGAATGAGAAACATATCATTCCCTCATTCTGACAAAACTCTTAGAGCTCTATCATCCTGCACTCTAAGTTGTAGTTCTTGGATGATAAATTTCTTGAAGAGGTGTACTAAAGAAACTCAACTTTGTAGGTTACAACAGCTGTAGTCTGTTTCTGAAAGTTTCTGCCAGTTAGGCAAGAGATAAGGAAATATGAAAAAGAAAAAATTTCACTGGAAAGTATGACAAAGGAAACTATGCCTTTTACATTAATACTCTCCAGTTGTCTATCCTTATATCTTGCTTTCTCCCCACAGATGGATGTGTTGCCATCATGCCCTTTTATCACCGTATTTCTCTCTTTCAGAAAATTCTTCTCTGCAACTTTGGATAGCTACTCTTCAGCCCAGAGTTTGACTTTGCCATGAAGTATTGTCAACACACCCAGGGCTTTATGACCTTCTTCCTAACCTCCCTTTGGAGCAGTTGCTTCATCTATGAGATTCCTAAGGCATCGGTTTATGGGCTTCTAAACAACAAATTCTGTATTTCTCTATGGCTGTTTTCTTTACATTGTTATTTTTTATCTAATACATTTCCCAAGCATTTTTTTTTTAATGAGATAATGTAGATATAGTTGGACCTCAGCCCTTATAGGTGTGTATGATTTCTTCCCAGAGAAGTCAACAGTTGGCCTGTGAGGTTTGCCCTCAGATATAGAATCATAGAATCATAGAATAGTAAGGGTTGGAAAGGACCTTAACATCATCTAGTTCCAACCCCCCTGCCATGGGCAGGGACACCTCGCACTAAACCACGTGGTCCAAGGCTCTGTCCAACCTGGCCTTGAACACCGCCAGAGATGGAGCATCCACAATCTCCCTGGGCAACCTATTCCAGTGCTTCACCACCCTCACTGTAAAGAACTTCTTCCTTATATCTAATCTAAACTTCCCCTGTTTAAGTTTGAACCCATTACCCCTTGTCCTACCACTACAGTCCCTAAGGAAGAATCCTTCCCCAGCATCCTTATAGACCCCCTTCAGATACTGGAAGGCTGCTCTGAGGTGTCCACGCAGCCTTCTCTTCTCCAGGCTGAACAGCCTCAACTTTCTCAGCCTGTCTTCATACGGGAGGTGCTCCAGTCCTCTTATCATCCTCGTGTCCCTCCTCTGGACTCGCTCCAACAGCTCCATGTCCTTTTTATGTTGAGGACACCAGAACTGTACGCAGTACTCCAAGTGAGGTCTCACAAGAGCAGAGGGGCAGGATCACCTCCTTTGACCTGCTGGTCACGCTTCTTTTGATGCAGCCCAGGATACGGTTGGCTTTCTGGGCTGCAAGCACACACTGCCGGCTCATGTTAAGCTTCTTGTCAACCAACACCCCCAAGTCCTTTTCTGCAGGGCTGCTCTGAATCTCTTCTCCGCCCAACCTGTAGCAGTGCCTGGGATTGCCCCGACCCAGGTGTAGGACCTTGCACTTGGCTTGGTTAAACTTCATAAGGTTGGCATCGGCCCACCTCACAAGCGTGTCAAGGTCCCTCTGGATGGCATCCCTTCCCTCCAGTGTATCAACCGAATCACACAGCTTGGTGTCGTTGGCAAATTTGCTGAGGGCGTGCTCAATTCC
The DNA here is from genome assembly GCF_004027225.2 of Strigops habroptila. Taxonomy (NCBI): domain Eukaryota; kingdom Metazoa; phylum Chordata; class Aves; order Psittaciformes; family Psittacidae; genus Strigops; species Strigops habroptila. The sequence continues at coordinate 30,683,751 of NC_044277.2, read as the reverse complement.
ACTGTCCATGTCGCCGACAAAGATGTTGAACAGGACCGGTCCCAACACCGATCCCTGAGGGACACCACTCGTTACAGGTTTCCAACTGGACATCGAGTCATTTACCACAACTCTTTGCGTGCAGCCATCGAGCCAGTTTTTTATCCACCGAGTGGTCCATCTATCAAATCAATGTCTCTCCAATTTAGAGACAAGGATGTCATGCAGGACAGTGTCAAACGCTTTGCACAAGTCCAGGTAGATGACGTCAACTGCTCTGCCCCTGTCCATCAGTTCCGTGGCTCCATCATAGAAGGCCACCAAATTGGTCAGGCAGGATTTCCCCTTAGTGAAGCCATGTTGGCTGTCACCAACCACCTCGTTGTTTTTCATGTGCCTTAGCATGTTTTCCAGGAGAAACTGTTCCAAGATTTTGCCAGGCACAGAGGTGAGACTGACTGGTCTGTAGTTCCCTGGGTCTTCCATCTTCCCCTTCTTGAAAATGGGGGTTATATTACCCTTCTTCCAGTCATCGGGAACTTCACCTGACTGCCAGGATTTTTCAAATATGATGGACAGTGGGCTTAGCAACTTCATTTGCCAGCTCTTTCAGGACCCGTGGATGGATTTCGTCAGGTCCCATGGACTTGTGCACATTCAGGTTCTTAAGATGGTCTTGAACCTGATCCTCTCCTACAGTGGGCCTAAGGTCTTCATTTTCACAGTCCCTGCATTTGCTTTCCAAGACTTGGGTTGTGTGGTCAGAGCATTTGCTGGTGAAGACTGAGGCAAAGAAGTCATTAAGAACCTCAGCCTTCTCCCGGTCCATGGTAGCTAGTTCTCCTGATAGCTTCCGGAGAGGGCCCACATTGTCCCTAGTCTGTCTTTTATTTGCTAAGTATCTGTAGAATCCTTTCCTGTTATCTTTTACATCCCTTGCCAAACCTAATTCTAGCTGGGCCTTAGCTTTCCTAACCTGGTCCCTAGCTTCTCGGGCAATGCTCCTATATTCTTCCCAGGCCGCCTGTCCTCGCTTCCACCTTCTATAGGCTTTTTTTTTCCCCTCTAAGTTTCCTCAGCAGCTCCTTGTCCATCCATGGAGGTCTCCTGGCCCTCCTGCTGCACTTTCTTCTAGTCGGGATGCAACACTCTTGAGCACGTAGCAGGTGATCCTTGAATATCGACCAGCAGTCTTGGGCCCCCCTGCCCTCTAGGACTGTATCCCATGAAACCTTACTAAGGAGGTTCCTGAAGAGGCCAAAGTCTGCTTTCTTGAAGTCCAGGGCAGTGAGCTTGCTGCATGCTCTTCTCACTGTCCTGAGGATCTCAAACTCAACCATCTCATGATCACTAGAGCCAAGGCTGCCCTGGAGTGTCACATTTCCAACCAGTCCCTCCCTGTTGGTGAGCACAAGGTCCAGCATGGCACCTCTCCTTGTCGGCTTCTCTATTGCTTGAAAGAGGAAGTTGTCTTCCACACAATCGAGGAACCTCCTGGATTGCTTGTGCCGGGCCATACCGTCCCTCCAACAGATGTCAGGATGGTTGAAGTCCCCCATGAGGACAAGGGCCTGCAAGCGTGAGGCTGCTTCTATCTGTCTGTAGAGCGCTTCATCCACAGAGTCCTCTTGATGAGGAGGCCTGTAACAGATCCCCACCGTAATGTCCCCCATTGCTGTTTTCCCTTTGATCCTGACCCACAAACACTCTGTTACCTCATCACCCATCCCCAGACAGAGTTCCATACTCTCTAGCCTATCACTGACATAGATAGCAACGCCCCCTTCCCATCTGCCTGGCCTGTCTTTTCTAAACAGCCTGTAACCTTCCATTCCGACGCTCCAGTCATAGGACCCATCCCACCATGTTTCTGTGATACCAATGACATCATATTCCCATAGCCTTGCACACATCTCTAATTCGTCTTGGTTGTTCCCCATACTACTGCTGCAAATATTCCTCTGAAATTGTCCAGCAAGAACCTAGCTGAGAAAAAGTGAAATACCTCTTCTTTGTGAAGAGCAGAACAAAATTTCACACCATCATTGAAACCCTCTATTTGCATTTCACTGTTGAGGTTTTTCCACTGACTGTTGAATGCTACCTTATGTTGTGATTTTACATGAATAGCATCCTTTGAATGCTTGTCCATCTATATGTCAACACTCCGGGAATTTGCATTGCAGGCACATTGAGTTAGGAGTACCCAGTGTTTCTGTCTAATCTTTCAAACTATATAAAATAATAAAAATTAAAGACTAGCACACAGTTTTTTTTCTTAGCAATTCTTTTTGTTCTTAGCAATTGTCTGAGAGATTTTGAAAAAGGGAGGGAGAGAAATAAGGGTAGTGAATTCATAAATGAGCAACAAAATTGAAGAGCTATAATAACTGAAAAGTATCCTCTTTCAAGTGCACCCTCTTCACAGGTATGTCCACATGGTGGATTATTCTTAGCAGTACATTTCCTTTGTAATGAAAGTTACCTGGAAGTGGATCTGGAAATCTTAGATGAGCAGAATCATAGGACAGCTCTTAGAAATGCATCCTTCAAATGTCCTATCTTGGCAAAGTAATTGGTGGAACTGAATATGCAGTTCCAAGTTGCCACTCTACCAGTATCACTAATACTGGCAGCCTTCAATGAAGCCGTTACTACAGTTAGTGTTCTTGCAGATTTCTCTTACAGCAAATCATAATTTTCTGTTGTTAAGTTGGACAATATTTACCTAGAGATGTCCATGTCCTTTGAACTTTCTTAATGGAAAACATAAAACTGAGATGATTGTCCAAAAGATGCGAAGTCTCTTTGGCCTTCCAGGCATTTAAACTGGAGGATAAAAGGAAAATGGTAAATTGTTGTCTTGACTGAAACTGCATTCTGATAAAATCCAGAACTTCAGATGTCTTCGGTTTTTAGGGGAGAATACAGAAGTGACAGTTGCAAAGACGTGTTCATAGCTAGTTCATGAATGAGTCAGTGATTCAAAGGCTGATCGACATGTATAATGAAGAGAAGATTTAGCCCTATGAGAGGTATTACTGAAGTGTGACTTATCAGACAAGAAAACCACAATTAGATAATTAAAAAATTGCAAGACAAAAGAGTGAAAAATAAGTAAACAGCAATTAATTACTAAAAGGTGATTTAGCAGCTCTAAGTAACTTTATACAGCAAATGATAAAACCGCTACTCTTCAGAAAAAAGTATAAATCACTGAACAGGGTACGATATATCATGTGACCTAAAATATGAGTTTGGCAAAAAAACCCACATTGTCTGAAGTGTTTTATGATCCAGCCGCCAATGGTATAAAGCTATACAAAACCACTTCTTGAAGAAATACTAGAAGCTTTTCTTCAGTTACATAATAAATAAGTAATAATATCAGTCTACAGACTACATTTAAATCTATCCAGAATTCAGTTACAATATAAGGTTCTGTACCCAATAGTTATTTAACTCAGAACTCAGAATTTTCCTGTATTCCTGCCCAGTATCTTTCACTGAGAGATGAATTTATGCATTTTCTTAGAATGCTTTAAAAGGATATCTACAGTTTCCCAACTTTGATTTTTTTTTTTTTTTAATTTGATTATGGAAAAGCTAGGATTTTTTTCATTTTTTTAGTTCTGTTACTTTAAAATATCTAATTTATTCCGTATGATCATTGGAAGTAGTTCTTTTCACTGATTTATTTGCAGTTATAATGAGCGAAGAACGAGTTTGGTGAAAAATTTCTGTAATCATTATTAAAATCTTGTATTATAAATATGGTATACATTATCAACATTTATATCAAGAAATGTTCCAGAGGATTTTCTGGAACTGTAGGTAATGGCATTATTGTTACAATAAAGAAATGTTATACAGTTATGCATTTTTGTTATATTATTTTTCATAATCATAACTCAACTAATGATTATTCTGGGCTAATTTACTCGTAATTTCATCATCATACATGTGTGTCTCTCCCTCCCTGCCCTCCCAACTTTTCCATAATACTTAAAATTTATGGGAGACAAAAATAATTAATTTTTTAATATAAGCTTTCTGTAATATATGTATTTTTCAACGTACTAATATGTTCCTGTACAAATCAGGATAGTTTGTTGACAGATCTATCAATTTTTGAAGCAAGTATTCATGTTTTATATGTTGCTGTGTAAAAGGTGTACAGACACCCACAAAACTCACATTTCTGCAAGTTTTTTTATTCCTTTTTTATAAGCATTCAGAAGAATCAAGTACAAAATATTTAGTTTGTAAGTATAATGTACTGAAAAAATATCTTGCAAAGAATTCCGCAGAGTAAATACAAGAAAATTAATATACTGCAAAAAAGCTTGAGCACTGTGCATGTATAGTACATGAATTTTGAGTCTTTCCCAGACAAAAGTATTGCCTGAATTTTTACTAGAATTCTTTGTTGATTTACTTGAGTTGCACGTAACTTGTACCTTTACAGATAAAATACCTGTACAAGCATCAGATGGATAGAAGGTAATACAGGTATCTTAACCAATGGTTGAAGCAAAATATAAAGAAAACACTTTCAGTCGCCTTGCAAAATTAAAAAATTAATGCTGGAATGTACTGGGTCTGGATGGGATGAAGTTAATTGTCTTCATATTAGACTGTACAATGCTGGTTTTTATACTGGAGACCAAAACAGTATTGATAAGACCTCAGCAAGTTTGCCAACGACACCAAGCTGTGTGATTCGGTTGATACACTGGAGGGAAGGGATGCTATCCAGAGGGACCTTGACACGCTTGTGAGGTGGGCCGATGCCAACCTTATGAAGTTTAACCAAGCCAAGTGCAAGGTCCTACACCTGGGTCGGGGCAATCCCAGGCACTGCTACAGGTTGGGCGGAGAAGAGATTCAGAGCAGCCCTGCAGAAAAGAACTTGGGGTGTTGGTTAATGAGAAGCTTAACATGAGCCGGCAGTGTGTGCTTGCAGCCCAGAAAGCCAACCGTATCCTGGGCTGCATCAAAAGAAGCGTGACCAGCAGGTCAAAGGAGGTGATCCTGCCCCTCTACTCTGCTCTTGTGAGACCTCACTTGGAGTACTGTGTACAGTTCTGGTGTCCTCAACATAAAAAGGACATGGAGCTGTTGGAGCGAGTCCAGAAGAGGGACACGAGGATGATCAGGGGGCTGGAGCACCTCCCGTATGAAGACAGGCTGAGAGAGTTGGGGCTGTTCAGCCTGGAGAAGAGAAGGCTGCGTGGAGACCTCAGAGCAGCCTTCCAGTATCTGAAGGGGGCCTATAAGGATGCTGGGGAGGAACTCTTCCTTAGGAACTGTAGTGGTAGGACAAGGGGTAATGGGTTCAAACTTAAACAGGGGAAGTTTAGATTAGAGGTAAGGAAGTTCTTTACAGTGAGGGTGGTGAGGCACTGGAATGGGTTGCCCAGGGAGGTTGTGAATGCTCCATCTCTGGCGGTGTTCAAGGCCAGGTTGGACAGAGCCTTGGGCGACGTGGTTTAGTGCGAGGTGTCCCTGCTCATGGCAGGGAGGTTGGAACTAGATGATCTTAAGGTTCTTTCCAACCCAAACTATTCTATGATTCTATGACACCAGTGTTTTAGCTGGTGCTGAACAGTGTTTCCACAGTGTCAAGGCACTCTTGGGTTTCTCATTCAGGCTCCCCAGGCAGTATGCTGGGAGTAGGCGAGAAGTTAGGAGGGGACACAGCCAGGTCACAGCCTGTGACCTGAAATGACCGCGGGGATATTCTATACTGTATAATATTATGCTAATCAATAAAAACTAGGGAGAGAGGAGTTTGGGAAAGTTCGCCATTGCTTGGAGACTAGTTGGGCATCAGTCTACTTGAGAGTGATGGTGAGTGATGACTTTGATGTGATGACTTATTTTATTTCTTTTTTTCCCTTTCCTTCATTTATTAAACTGTCTTAATCGCAACCCACACATTTTCTAGGTTTTGCTGGGGTAAACCCACCACATCAGGAAAGGAAACTTTTGTTTTCCCTACAAGCTTTTGCAATTTTGTTAATTTTTAAGACAGATAAAATAAAGGGCATGTGTATCCTGTGCATACATTGTAGTGCTTATAGCAGCTGTTGGGAGCTAGGAGATGAGACGTGACTCGAACAGAGGCTTGAAGTGAAAATACTTTACCTTTTCTTTAAAATAAACACACAGAAGATATTATAGATATTCTAATGTTTAGAACTATGGTTTTAGTTGTTGTTTTTTGGGGGTTGTTCCCCCCCCCCCCAAATTAATTAAAAGGATAATTTTTAACAAGTCTAAATGCATGTGAAACCCTACCCACTGTTTCTTTGCAGAGGAGGTCTTTTCATCTAAGGTGGTTTCCAATCCAGAAGCTTTCAGCAACCTTTAGAATTGTCAGTGTTCTCCTGCTGGACTATGTACAAGTCCTCTGAGAGAAGATGCAGTCCCTTTGACTCTCCTGCATTTGTTCTTCCTCTTTCCTCACTTTTCACAAATGTCCCACTTAGAGTGGGCAGCAGCCAGAACCTTACATGCTGCACAGACAGCCTTTGTTATAATATGCTACACAGAGGAAAAGAAAAATAGATGTTAGTTTTCCTACTTATCGTCACACTAGCTTTACAATACCTCATCTGAAATAAGTGAAGGTTTGCAACCAAGACTGTGTATCGAATAAAAAAAGGAAAAGTATCATCCCTCCTTTGCATCTGACTGAATAAAAGACTTCTTTCCTGAAATCTGTCCTGAAAATTTATATCAAAATAAATAGTTATCAAGTTTCCGAACCTTTTCACTATTGCTGAAACCAGTCGCTTTATTTTAATTCAGTTTATGAATCACTGCAGATATGTCCAAAATGGATTTTTCTATGAATAAAAATCTGCTAAAAAATTGACTTGCACTAATTTTCTTTGAATTGAGATCTATCAAGATCAATCAGATTGGTATTAAGGGCTACTAAAAACCTGAAGGGGAGAGAGAAAAGTTGTTTAAACTTTAAAATAAGAAAAGTAATAATAAAGTCTCTTTTTAAAGACATTTTAACCCCATATGGGTCGAGAGACTATCCATACTGTACTGTACCATACCGTGCCATCTTTTTGTGTTTGATTTGGATTCTATTTTGTTGAAATTATATTCTAAAATCAGTTTTCATACAGTATATTGACACTCTTCTCAAAATTTCCTGAATTTACAGCAGTCAGCTTGATGGAAGAGAGAAGCACAATAATGTCATAGAAACACAAGTGACACAGAGAACTCTAGAATCATAAAACTAAGGAAACACAAACTAACATCTATTTTTCTTCTGTGTAGCATATTATAACTTTCAAACCTAAGGGTTTTGAAAGTAATGGATGGGAAGGAAGGGTTGGGAGAGCGTTGAGTGGGAACAGTGAGTTCTTCTGGGAAGTTATCACAGTATGTAAGTCCTTTTGGAAAAGGAATTGGAGAAATCTAGGGACGTGTTTTCAGCAGGAATTTTGAAGAGATGATTGCTCAAGGTCCTTCCTGACCTCGACTTTCCTACAATTCTAGGTAGTGCTTTTGACAAAATTAATTGCATAACAAATGAGAGCATGTATTTATCATAAATGTCCTTAATTTTTAATGTTTTCAGTAAGATATGCCAACATTGTATTTTTTCTTTTTTTTTTGGTGATGATTGCATCATCTCTTTGTTTGGAGTTATTTGATAACATTTTCCAATTTGTTACAATGACCTGCCATCTTCTGAGTGTTTTTTTTTCAAACTACAGTTTGATAAGTTCTCTACTCTTTTATGAACAGTAAAAATTAATACTTCAAAACTTCGGTAAAGACTGTGATGGTCTGTGTGAAAAAAATGTAGAGTTTGTCAAGGGCTGTTAAAGACCCAGTGGTGAGATTTTGATTATTTTTAAGTTCTTTCAAACTTAAAAGGTCAATGGCACAGCTTTCTTTTTCACACTTTTTTTTCTCTCTCCTTAGATTTGAGGTGTTTTTCCCTGAACTATTCACACCCACTTTGATTTTAAGGTATCAGTAATATTTATATTTATAGTACCTCAATAATAGTCTATTAACTTTTCCTAATAGCAATAACCAAAACGTTTAAAAAATAATAGTATGTAATTATAAGGTCTATAATGGAAATCAGAGTAACTGTGAACACAGTGATTGTAAAAACATTTTTAATGTTAATAGTTAGACAATACAAATGGTACATTAGGAAAAAAACAACAATCTTTTTGCCTTATTTTAATTAGCTGAGTTCCAGGATAGTTATTTGTCATATTCAGTTCTTCATACTAAATTTAAAGCAATCTGCATGTGACTTGAGTTTGGATCTCATATTTAACACTGTTCAAAAATTTTACAAAATGGAATGAAGATGAGATATTCCAAACCCCATGAAAATACCATTTGCCTGTATTTTTAACAGTGTTTGTTTTAAATGTGATTAAAGACATTGCAAATATAATCTGTTTTTTTTCAGTATAGATTATAAAAAAGCAAGCAGATAACTGAAATAGGTGAACATCTGTGGCAGCTTGTCAGTTTAGCTAAGGGAAGTCTATTGCACAAGATGTCAAGGATCTTAAAACTTTGCAGACCATACTTTCTCTTTCACTTGTCCTGATGATACATAATGTTGTTAAGATCCAATTATTTTGGGCACTCAGGATAGCAAATTCACCATTTGCCTCACAAAAGATTCAAATCTCTTCATTGTGCAAGACACTGTTCCTTGTTTTAGAATTCTTTCTCCTGAATAATCTGTTTTGATATATATTTCCCCAGAAAATACTCTAGGCATTTAGCAATTTAAGAATAAAGAGCCTGGCAAGGGTAGCTTGCCTTTTATACCACCAGCACTAGGTAGCAACAAGCCATGATCTATTTTCAGTAGGGGAAAATGGGAGAAGAAAAACAGAATCTGTTTTCTAGCTCTGCAGGAACAGCAAACAAATTAAGAATGATGGGATGAAATACTGTTCCTAAAAAGGCAAGTAGACTGATTAGTTTCAATGTATTTTCAAGGTTTAAGTTTGACAAAAATCAAGGGTGCAACTGCATCGAATTCAGGCAGCAATTCTAGATTTTTGTTCAGTGAGATTAAAGGTGAAGAATCCAGTTTGTAGTAGGTATGTACTACTGAAGTAACAAACAGAATGAGAGAAGACATGGGAAATACCAACAGCAGGGCAAAGTCTGATGGTAATAAATGTAAATAATACGGGGTTGAAAGGAATTTCTTGACTAGATAGAAAGTAATTACCCTTTGATTTACCAGCAATGGGAGAAATGAATCAGTTAATGAGAAGGAAGGAAGAAAGTGGAGCAGTAAAGGGAAAAGAGAAATAAGATCACTAATATTTTGTTCCTCATTTCCTAAGAAAATTTGACACATGTGATCACACTTTCAATCCATCCTGTAGTGGTTTCAAATTCAAAACTGAAATATGAATCTCAAAGATAATTTTATAAGTTCTTTTGAAAACTAGCAGCTATGTAGTGGAAACTTGGAATACAGCTCCCTATGAAAGAAAGGTAGGTGTTAGGTTGTCTGGCTGAAAGCTAAGCAAATGAAACACAGGGATCTGGTGAGGCTCAAAGGAGCCATGTGAAAGGTAGAGAAGCCTTTGCAACCTAATAGAGCACACTGAACCAGCTGCTCCTTAGACCACCAGAGAATTAAAATTAGCCTATTGTCCTTGATGTGACATCACCAAGACAACTCAACAAAAATCTTCTCCCTGTAGTGCCATGCAGTAAAAATGTGTGGGTTTTACTCTGAGATGCCAGGGAAACAAAGAGTTTTGGGATTATGTAGGATTTACGGTGGAATGTGTTGAGAAGGAATGACAGTGTGGAAAGGAAGGGATGAAGGTAGACTGGATAGGAACAAGTGGGGGACAGTAAAGAGAAAAAAGAATAAAGAAACAAATATAGACTTTTCTGACTGGACCCTGTGCTTTATCACCTCAGCGTATTCTGCATTTTATTGAGTTCTGTTTCTAACTCCTATGTGTTTCTACCTACCTATGTGGGCATGCTCTCTATCCTGAGCTTGTACATGTGAATTGAAGCAAAATCCAAACTGCACTAGCTCATGAGTAGCATCAGACATGTGAGTGCCCGCAACTAGAGACAGAGGGAGAGAGAGAGACCCTAGTCTGAGGGACCCATGGGTTGGGCTGCCAAGTGGATAGACCAGGGTCTGGGAACCACGCTTAAACTGAGTGTCTAAGGCCCGATGCTGGAGACCCTCTAACATGTGTGTGTGCATGTCAAACTTAAGTCAGACTAGGTGATGGGTAGCAAGAGCGGCCCGAGTTCCAGCCTCCAGAGTGGGAACATAAGTCAGAGAGCTGAGAGTCTAGAGGCTGAGACGAGGACCTAGGGCCTAGCTGTGGGACACTCCTGTGTTACGTGTGTATGTTGAACTTTAGCCCTGGTCAGATAGGGAGGAGAGAGAAGATGGGACTGACTTCAGAAGTCAGTATTTGTGGTTTAGATTTTAAAGAGGTTTTTGAATGCTTATTTAGAAAAAGTTAACATAAATTTTCCAGTAAAGCCTGTTGCAAAATGTTGCAAATTGCCATGCCATTTACAAGAGTTTTAAACTATTTCTTAGAAATGGTCATGGTACTCACAAACTCCTTTTTGCTCAGTTGTGCTTTTTAGTGTGCTTAATATCTTAGAGAAAAAAAACAATCAAACCTGTAATATTAGCCGTTGTTAGACAACTCCAGTGAGAATAAACTCTTTTCATGGGAAAATTATTTTGAAGCAATGCATTCTTACTTAGTTTGAACAATGTGAAGTTGAGAAATATAACTTTTAATCCACAAAATGTAGTACTGTTTAAAGATGAAGTTTCAGAAATGTGTTCGTTAATGATAACTATAATGTAAGGTTTTGCCAGAACTTGTTTTCAGAAGATGTAAATTTGAAAAGCATCAGCACTTCTTAACCTTGGATACACAAAACTAGGTTCTCAAGTGTATGTTAGCTACATAGAGATTGATTATGAAAAATACTGCTTAATGCTTAAGATTTTGCATCAATTATTTTTGAAGATAAATTACCCCTTTGAAGCTAGTGGCTAAGTAGTATTTAGATGCTATGCTAGATCACTCAGGATGTCAGCATCTTCCCATGACAGACTCCTGAGTCAAATACAATTGTAGCTATAACCAGTCTGCAGTGCATGTTCTGCCCCCGATAACCTCTTAGAGTTTCTAAACAGGCACTACTCATTCTCCGAAAGTGAGAGCAAAATTAACATTCCAAATAGCAAACAAATTATTGCAAAAAATAATAAGTTGGGTTTTTTGCATTAATGCTAAATCAAGGAATAATTACCGGAGTTCATAAAAGATCAGCAAATAATAGAGTCTTGGTTAATCAGGCTGATGGCAAAGAGAAACTTTAAAATATTTTGTTGATTTTTTCGTTTAGTGAATTTAATCATAATGTTACCTGGACACGTTTACATACATCATTTATGGACTGGTTGTCTCTAGAATTTTATTTCACAACTAAAATACACATCTTTTTTGTTCGTTGCATACTTTGTCGCTTTTGCTTATCTTTGGTGATTCTTGAAATACTTGGTGCTGCAAATATGACCTGTCTTTTCAACAAAATGGACTGATGGAATCTGTCAGACTGGTGGAATTTGCAGTAAATTTACTGCAGTATGAGTGAGAAATTTTATTGTCTCAAATAGCTGAATGTAAGTCATCTCTTCTTCAAAATACTATCTTGCATTTAGGTACGTAGGAAGAAAGTTAATTTGTAAATACTTTGCATAGTAGATTCAGTTAAAATACTTACAATAATATAAATCCATTTTTAAGTACCCAAATAAGAGCAGAAATATTTTCAATCAAAATGGAAGCAGCTGAGTGCTTTTAAAATGTTTGGCTGTAAATACTTTCTTAAGTAATGTATGTTGAATAGCGTACTGACCTACAAAAAATAAAGATGTACTAAGAAGTCCAAAATTACTTTTTCTTTCTTTCTGATTCCATTTATTTTGAAAATAGAATGTTGACTATTAAATCAGAGATCCTTACAACAGAATCTGTTACAAGAAAATGAAACACATTGGTGTATTCAGCAAAGGTTTAGTAATTTGTCAAATCCAACATTTATGGAATATAATTGTCTTTTTTGGGTCACTGTCATATTTAAAACATGCTGAACACATACTTTTTACAATAATATAGGAAAAAAAGTCATTTTTTTCTGAGCTATGTTACAGTGAGTGATTGTTTTATGTAGATAGACATTTCTTTCTTCTTTGTAATGAATTTTGTTGTTCGTTGTAGCTTGCCAGTGTTTGAGTAAGCACATTTTCCTTGTGAGGGCAAACATGTTTCAGTGCCTATTTTGCTATGTTAAACCTAATAGTTAACACTGTTATTATGCCTATATGAATACTAACACTGCAATAGAAATCATTTTAATAGTCCTGTGAAGCAGACCACATAAACCAAGCACATTTATTTTCATTGAAGGCTTGTGCTAATTTTTTATTAAGATATACATTAAACATTGATACATCCAACCTCTGATTGAACCTTCAGAGTTGTCACATGTAGGGGTAGCTGGAGATTTATTATGCAATATAAAATTAGGCGTATATGGTAAGCTTCATAATAAATGACCTTTGCAGACTGGAGATTGCCACATAAAATAGTTTCTTTTGTTGCACAGTAGAAAGGGACTTGAAAAAGCAAATATGAAGATATAGAAGTTGGAAATCGTAAAATGAAAAATATTCTCAAAGAAAATCCAAAATCTTTACCTGCTAAGAAAACATATTCTAGAAAGTCTGTCTTTCAGTGATGGAAAATCAAAATGTGGTAGACGATGGGCAAACATATTTTGGCAACGTTTTTTTGACATGCTACAAATAGTAATACTGTAATAGTAATGATGAGATAATAAGTCTGACCAACTTAGATTTTTGTAATATATCAAGAAATGTTTGTTAAAGATTTATTTAAAACTTCACTACAGAAAGATTTCTCTGGTGCGTGTAAGTTAATGGAACAGTAAGATACCTTGGTAGAAGTAAATATGTGTTAAGCAGTAAGGAACACTATAGAATGACAGAAAGGTTAACTTCTTTGTAGCGCATTTAGATCACAGCTTATTCTTATCTCTGTCTTTTCTGTTTATTTAAATACATAGCTGGAAGACCAGAAGACAATGATTCAGAAGCCCAGGGAGCCTTCAGTGGACAATCAGATTGTGCCTACAGCGGAAGAATCTTGCTGGCATATTGCCTTTGCCACTCTAAAATCTGATTTCACAGAATTTGAAAAGAAAGTATGTCAAAACTTCAGTACAGGTCAGCCATAAAATGGGAGTGACAAAGATCTCATAACAAAACTGTCAAAAGCAACATGCAAAGTTTTTTAAAAATGATACTGTGTAGGAAGCCTAAATAAATTTTGATTATATTTATTTGTGGAAAATACTTTAATTACACTGAAGTATATTTATGTACGGTGGGGAAAAAACTTGAAGTAAAACCAGCACTTTTTTTTCTTGATTAGTTCACTGTAAAAATGTCATGGCTTTTTTTACCTAACACTTAGAATTATTATATAAGAAGATATGCCATTTTGTAGCTCGTGTTTATACTAGTAAAACTAATAGACTTGGGTGTAGACTTTTTTTACTTTTGAAGCATAGGAAATATGGCAGTATGTGAGAATGGCATGTTTCTCCCTGTTTAAATTAAAAATTTTTTTAAAAATAGATGTGCAAAGTTACCAGTTTGAGGAACAGACTTCTATTACAGAGTGTTTAGATCCAGTGGTAATTTATACCAAAATAAATAAAATTAATAATATAATTAAAACCATCAGGCTGGGACTATTTTATAGAATAGAATTGGTATGGATTCCTTTCCCTCTGTGAAATGAGTTGGTAATGCCTTTGCTGTAATTAATGGACTCATAATGTATCACCAAAATTGTGTACAGTGCTGTTTACAATCTTTGACAATCTCACCTCTCAAGACCTCCAGCATATCACGATAAACTAGTGGCAGATTATCTGAGTAATGAGTAATAGTATTCACTACTGCTACCCATGATGCATTTGGTTAAGGCATAAAGGCTTCACTGCAAGGTACTAATTTTGTTTTATTTCATAATAAAATGAAAATACCTACTTGTTGCACTCTGGCAACTGAATGGAATAAATGTTCTAAACACTGGTGAAAATACCTTATAATTTTTAATTAGGTAACAATATCAAAAGAAACTAGAAATTTAGGGAAAATATAAATTTCATAAATAAAATCTACAGAGACTAGGATTATTAAAATGATGGGCAGTTGTCTTCAGTAAATGTAGTATACATAGACTACACCATCCAAAGTTGTCAGCTTCTGTGTAACTGCTTCACTGAGGAAACAGGGAAAAGCACATTACCTGAGTGCACACACATCTTCGGAGCAATTTCTCAGCCTGAGCTGGTTTTGTCTACATAAAATGTGTATGCAATATAACCTAGATCATGCCTGACAGTTGTGAAAAGTGTAAATTCATTAACTTCAGTTTTCAGCTGGTATAAATGTCACTTCAAAACTTACACTTCTGTATAGCTAGTGAAAAATTTTAGTTATATTTTGTTTTGTTTTGGTTTTTTTAAACATACTTGGAACAAGTTGCAATATGGGATCCACACCTACTCACAATAAGCATCTGGAGCAGCCACTTCTTTATTCTCGAGAGGCTCTCGATACATATTTATAGGAATTGAATGACTTGTCAGAACCATGGTACCAGCTGCCACTGTGAATGGCAGCACTTTCCACAGTATGTCCTATTTCTGTTTTCGTTTGGAACTGATAGCAGTCATTTATTTTAAGTTCCTTTTATATATTGCTGTATTAACATTATTATGTATTAAGTATATTATGTATTAAGGAATTAATAAAACCTCTTCAGTATGTGAGGAGCACCCACAGTTTTGCATTTGTCAGGCAAGACTGCTTTATATTATGGTCACCCAAAATATGTAAATGGCACCAAAACCTTTGTTTTCCGTTGCTAGGAATCCAATAGATCAGGATAAAAGTAAAAATATTATGGTTGAGATACTGTCGTGGTTTGAGCTCAGCTGGTAACTGGAACCACACAGCCGCTTGCTCACTCCTCTGCTTCTTCCTCTCCCCGCTCCTGGAGGGATGGGGTGGAAAATCGGAAGTATGTAACTCCCACAGGTTGAGATAAGAACAGTCCAGTAACTAAGGTATAATACAAAAGCACTACTGCTACCACCAATAATAATAATGATAAGGGAAATAACAAGGGGAGAGCATACAGTTGCTCACCACCCGCCCACCGATACCCAGCCGGACACAAGCAGCAATCTAGGCCTTCCGGGTAACTCCCCCTGGTTTATATACAGGGCATGACGTGCTGTGGTATGGAATACCCCTTTGGCTAGTTTGGGTCAGGTGTCCTGTCTCTGCTTCTTCCCGGCTTCCCCTCCTCCCTGGCAAAGCATGAGACTGAGAAAGTCCTTGGTCAGAGTAAACATTACTTAGCAACAGCTAAAAACATCGGTGTTATCAGCGTTGTTCCCAGGCTGAAAGTGGGAAACACAGCACTGCACCAGCTACTAAGAAGGAGAAAAATGACTGCTATAGCTGAACCCAGGACAGATACCAATTAAATCAACTGTGTATTTTAGAAGTTAGAATTTAGTGTTATGGATTGTTCTTCATTTCAGTATCCTGCCACTTACTACGTGATGTTCTTTTCTCTGGTCAATTTTTGTATGGTCTGAGTAGTGGCAGCTGAGGAAAGTGCTAGAAAGGAATTCTTTCAAATTGTGATGCAAGAAGTCTCAAATATTTTGTAAATTCAGTTGCTGTTTGAAATGTATGTATAATATCCTATATGTATCATAATTCAAGATACATTATTGTGTGTAAGAATACTGAATGGTGCATATGTTGTGGATTAATTTCTCCATCTTAAAGACTGATTCACAATTTTCCTGTAGTATTGCAGAACTTTGTCATTTGGCTACGAAATATGACTTTGCTGGTAAAGGAATTAATAACTTGTGATATAGTCAGTCAAATGACTTTTCTATTCTTGTCTTAAAATGGAAAGCTTCTATTCTGTCCATAATTATTTTTTAAATTCCTTTTACGTACCCTACTTATAAATGGGGAGCAAAGATAGAGTGACTGTAGGGATCTTTATGCAGGACAAATGTCCCCTACATATTTGTGGGGAGAAAACGACCACATCTCTACAATGGAGCGGAGAGGTCATTGACAAGCGCTAGGTGACATTGTTAAAAAAGTGTGGTCACAGGTCTATGTCCATATGCATTTCTTAGCAGTGTCCCATCTCTCTACCAGGACAAAATTGCATACCTTTGCAAAAAAATTGATTGTTGAGGGAATTTGGACTGCAAAGCATTTCACCAGCTGCACTTGCTCCATGTGATGGACCTGACAGATTATCAGTCAAGGTCAAGATACGAATATAAATATTTTTGCTTTTCTGTCTCCTCATCAAGAAACACATTGCAGCTATAATTCCTAGCTTTTATATAGTCTTTCTCCTCCCTTTTTTTCATCGTTGGTCCTATATCCGTTTAAAACCTTTCATCATAAATGTCATGGCTATTATGTATTGCAGACAAAATGGATGAATGTGAAGAATGGTATCAGAAATGCCCATACCTCTCTAATATTATGTTGGCTGCTGGACTTTTCAATTTAGTCTTTTTGGGCAGTGTGCTTTAGAAGGAAAAACAGAATGATGGAGGTCTGGCTCAGGTTCAGACAACCAAGTTAGTAACTAGGATGAACATGAAGCCTATATTTCTGAAGTTTTCCTCTTTTTTTGACAATTTTTTCTTTAACACTTCTTGTACTTAGCAGCAGAATGGCAACAAAATTGCCTCAGTGGCAGATGTAATATTGTGACACCAAGATCATGGAAACACTTCTTTGGAATTGGAATATAAGAAGGTTAATTTTCTTTCCCTTTTTGTAACTAATTGCAGAGTCCTCGAAAAAGGATGAAACGGAACAGAATGGAAATTGTCTCATTGTGGCATCCCACACTGTTTGGTTTTTTCTTACAGTTATAAGCAGATTGCAGTTGATTTTTCTCAGTTGTGTGTTGATTTGGATTGTTATATTTTTGTGAAAAGTAATAACTTTCTTTTATAAAGAGTTTAATTAGCTCTCTCCAGATGTACTTCAACAGTTAATAATCCCTTGAAGTTTGTTCTGATTGCCGAGTTCATGTGTTTTGTAAATCCCTCGGGTGTTTTTGGGGGTTTGTTTTTTGTTTGTTTTTGTTTTCTTTTGTTTTGTTTTGGTTTGGTTTTTTTGTTTAACTTTTATTTGGATACACTGGTTGACTTCAATAGAGGTGAAGCTGCTGCAGCTGGTGTTCCCAGGCCCAGCCAACAGCAAGACTGAGCACATATCTGCAATAGGCACACAAGCACACAAACACACAGTGTACATACATATGTAAGTGTCCAGCCACACAGATCAGTGCAGACTGAAAACACAGCATTCATAGAAATACAAATGCAAATAGTACCAGATGCCTTAACCCGTTTTCCCCTCTGATCAGAGGGGCCAATTAGTAGGAAAGATATATTTACATAATACAGTGTGGATCCCTCCAGTAGCTGGAGCTTACACATTGCCTGTGCAATCAGAGTATGGGCAAAAATGTACCCCTTTTAGAGGATGTATAAAGGATGAGTTAATTCCTTGCTCTTGCTCAACAAAAGGGTGCAATATGTCTTTTAGTGCTGGCTTTGTTGTGTTTGTTGTGTTTGTTGTGTTTGTTGTGGTTTTGGGTTTGGTTTTGGCGTTGGTTTTATGTTGTTTTGATTTCTGATAAGATCATTAACAGTTCAAGCTTCTGCATTTTATTTTTTTTTTTTTGTATGTATGATTAGGATTTTTTCCCAGTAATTTCTTTCTTTTCAAAAAGAATTATCAGTCTCTAAGGAGAACATAAGTTCTGTTGACACATCCCTGTCTGAGTGAACATTAAAAATTTGAATCTGTACTGTCATAAACTGTGGATATATGTAGAATGATTCTTAGTGATGAGAGCTTGCCTAGTTGCTAGCAGAATCTGGTTTATTTGTTGTCTAACCACCTCAGTAAAATAGCACCTGGCCCTCTTAGGACCTATAATTTATATATACCTAATATCTCGTGCTCATCTTTGCTTTGGTTGTCTCCAAGTATGATTGCACTCAATGCATTTTCTCACCAAGTAGGAGGTCGCTGTTTTTCACACTGTGGCTTTCTCAGCTGTGGTGGTGAAATCAGCTTAATATTCAGAAGAAAGACTCCTCCACCTACTGTGGCTTTCTAGAGCAATGGTGTCAAGTGTGTCTGTAGTGGAATGGCAAGGTCATTTGAGCATCTCTGTGGTATGTATGTGGGCCTTGGATTCAGGAGGAACAGAAATTGCATTTCAGGATTCTAGAGCAGCACTTTTACACTTCAGGCAAAGTGTTCCTATTTCATATCCGAAGTTGTCACATACGATCAATGACAGCTAATTCAGCAGCCATTTACAAGGCCTCTACTGGCATAGAGTTCCGTAGCAAACTGACTATGGGAGATCTGCCTGACAAACTAACAATGGGAGAACAGTGTTCTTGGTGTGTATGACCACCTTGTTTAGATCAGCTTGCTTCCTACCATGAAGAGAAGGCATCAATTCTTGTTCTCCCATTTGCATGATCATACAGGCTCTTTTGGGAGGATATTCCTTTTTCAATTATCATATTGGTGTATATATTTCTGTTACTTCCACTGTGATCAGATGTTCTGGTTAAGATCGAAAATGAATCTGACTGCTTTGCTATGGCAGACAAAGCGTAACAGCCCATAACCGTAGCTATAATCCAATTTTAGTTCTCCTTCAAACTCTTCCAGTGTTTCTAGGGTTTTATTTTTGTGGTTGAAGTAAAACTGAAACAGTGGCAAATGCATTCCATATTTTGTTTCTTCATACCAAACAAGAGAACATGGCTTTGAGTGTTCACTTCTGCAAGCACTGCAATCGAAAAACTTCTCAGTTCTCTAGTGATAGCACATATTTATGTGTATGCTCTTTCACTTGAAGAATTGCAGCTACTGGTAAGTAATCTCTTTGTCCTTGTTTACCAGGGTTAATTTGTTGTAACGTGCAATTATTTAATTTCGTTAAATTGATTAACACCCTATTTTCCCGATATGTTTGATTTTGCCATTTGTATACTCAGATATCTAACAGGAACTCGTTTTCAACTTACATCATGTTTTGGCCATTGTTATTCCATAATAATAGTAAGATTATTATACGTCTGTACCTAAGGACACTGATATAAAGTCTCATTCAAAAGAATCTTCACCTGTGAACTGAGGCCCACCAGTTACAATTCTGGAGAGTGAACACTTAAAATCTTCATTATTAATATTAAATGTATATTTGGTTTTGTAGTTTATTCCTGTGAAGAGCAAAATTTTTTTCTAAAAATCACACTGAATAATGTGAAACAACCACCACATTTCCCACATTTTTGTTTTTTAGTTTCACCATATTTCTAAAGTGATGGCAGCATATGTGTCAAATATTTCCAGCATGGTGTAAGTTACTTTTCCTTTACCCAAGGCATTCAAAAAAGACACACATGCAAAGAGAGTGAGTTAATTTCATAAGAAGTCATTGATGACAGAATAACCACTGAGTAGCATAACAAAACATAGCAACAAGTCAATTATATGTTGTCATCACCAACGTATGAAAATACCTTCTTAATTCTCCCTCCTCCAGCCAGGACCATGTTCTTATTTACAGCACAGAAGTTTTGCTCTATAATTCACTGTGTCACTTCAGGGAATTTGTAAGAAGAAAGTAAGACATTTGACATTCTCCAGAATGTGAAATAGACCTTTTTTTCCACTTTACAGGAGCAACTCTTCTGTATACGCATTTCCAAACTAGAGTGAATTACAATTGGAATTAATCTAAAGACAAGGAAAGGAAGACTTTTAGGTTCAGTTTCAGCCAAGTTTCAGTTTCTGTCATCAAGAAATTGGAAACTAGTGACATCCACAAGTGAATGAAGTTTATGAGGAGCAAACCGTAATTATATTAAATATTTATAGTGTGGTGACTGGATGGCTACCACTGGTAATACAATACAGAACCTTTAACCTCTGAGTGACCAGTTTCAGTCTGACCTCAGTCAGTTATGACTGAAAGTTGCTGCCATGTGACAGTTATCAGTGGCCTATGTGAAATGTGTTGCTAGTCATAGCCTAACTCCAGGTGAATAGGTGGCAATCCCTGTGGGCCGGAATTGAATCATGTCAGCAGGAGAGTACAGGAATATTTTTCTGAAGTAGCTATGCCTTTACTCCCCAGAATCAGATACTTGAGCATCTGCAGGCAATACTTTGCCTTACTTCACATGTATATGATACAGTGAATCTACATCTAAGTGTTATTGCTCTGAAATTTATTCACAGCACATACATGCTTGCTGTTTTCACTGATGTGCTTTTATGTGCTTTAAAATTCCTTATATTTATATGCTAGATTTATTGTTTACTGTAATGTGTATATGTATCTGGATGTTGATGACTGGATAAAACTTATGCAATAGTGTGAATATATCTAGATATTTGGATAAATAGAATAGGAGAAGTTCACAGCAACTAGTTGTTTAACTTTTAATCTGCTCCTTTTAATACTAAATGCTTTTTCATGTTGGAAAAGT